>NC_063260.1:22606099-22909129 GCF_019578655.1 Ricinus communis | reverse complement strand
ATGGAAAGAACAGGCTAGTATGCCCCCAAAATATCATGTCAACTGCCATATCTTTTTCACCAATTCACAAAAGCCAGTGTCGCACATTACTTGCAGCAAACCAAATCCCTCTTCTTGTTCAGAGAACTCAAACAATTGACAAGCTCTTAGTTCTTATTGACTTATGACTCATTGTCCTCCTTATACTTTGCAACTCGTGCATATTTTCTTCTATATATGTAGTTACTTGCTGACGTGAGAGATTAATTGTAACTTTTTAAGTTATTCAAGCAGGACTAGACAACTCAGAAACATCATAAAGAAAACTTTATACCATATCAAATGTCTTTTTCTTCTTTCACGTTTAGAGCTAGGCCTCCTCAAAGGAAAACTAGACTTGTCGTTCGTGGCCATAAGAGGAAATCTCCAATCATTCATCTCTAACAAAAATCATCACAAACCCTAATGATCCATTTGGACAAACATAGCGAGAACAAATCAATTTCAACACATGCACAAAGACATGTATTTGCTGATTCTTGCAACAAGAATTTTTACACCCTCCCATTATTGCAACAAAAACTTGTACTGGATTCCCATTTTTCCTATGACAAACCAACAAGCAGCATATCTCAACACAGCATACCCATCAAGGTTCTATATATTTCCACAATTCCACTATCCTTTAAATGACAAAGCACTTTGACAAAAATTTACAAGACAAATATGTTAACAAATATTTGGTCCCCTCAATTCATTTTCTTTACAAGGAAAACTTTGCCAGACAAAATCAACCAAAAAATAAAAAAGAAAAAAGAAAAGGAGAAGCACCAATAAGAAATAAAAGAGGAAAATAAAAGGGTGAATTACCTAAGAATCAAAAAGGCTGACATTAAGTTACCAAGTACATAAGATCAACAATGAACATAAACAAATACAGAAGAAATCATTTCTTAATCAAGATAAAGAGATATCAAAAAAACACATAAAGATTTCAAACTTACGGTGACTCTAGATTCGCAAGAGTGCTCATCTTCAAGATGGGAACACAAAGAAGTGATGTCAAAATCCTCGTAACAATAAGGACATGGGAAATCAGGTCTGACCTCGTCTTCTACCTCGAAATCATCTATGTTCAGTCGATCTAAATCACAAATTTCAAATAAACATTACTAAACTCACATTCAAAGATAATTAAAACAACCCAGAAAATAAGAAATAGAAAAACATAATTACCCAAGTGATAGCTCTGGTGATGGTGCTGCAAAGTGTACTGCCTTTTGGCGGCGGCAATACGAGAAGTCCAAAAATCAGAGTCCATTTCTCACCAAAGATCAGGTTTTTTCTAAATCTCTTTATTTCCAAAGATAATATCTTTATTAGCCTTTGAGATAAGCTTTAACAATTCAAGAGTGAAAAGGAAATAAAAGGAACAGAAGGATTTGCTTTCTCTTTATATTTTTCTTTTGAATCTCCTTTGTCTATGTGTTCTCAAAGGATATTTGACTTATTTCTGTCAAGGAAAAAGAGAAAGAAAAAGAAAGTTAGCAATTTGATGCAAGAATTGAAAGTTTCTTTATTGCATTTTTAATTTTGACCCGTTCCTTGTTATTGGTGATGAAGAAGAAGAAGAAGAAGGAGAGAAGCTCAAAAAAAGAAGAAAAAGAAGTGTGACGATTGAATTAAGGAAAGAAAGAGGAGAGAGAGAAAGGGTATGTGGCCATGACAGGGCATGACGTCAACAATATATGAGTAAATGTCGGGTTTTCTCTGCAATCAACGCACGTTTCTGTTCTTTATTATTCTTCTTCTTTGTTTAAAGAAGAGTAATATCTTGTGGTCTGAAAATTACAGGCTATTTTTTTGTTATTCTAATCTTCCATAATAATGCAAGGATTTTACGAGGCCTATATTGTCTAAAAGGATAATATATTTCGTAGTCTAATTTGCTGGTTTACAACTAAATAAACAGTTTATTATTGAATACACTAAAATCTCTACAATAAAGCATTACTAATTAAAAACAATTTTAAGGCATTTAAGATTTCTTTAAACTGTGAATCTCTGAATGTTAGAAAAAGGTGGGGATTCATCTGGAGGTGGAAAAAGTAGAGAGTGCCTAAAAACTGGTGGATGCTAGAGAGCTGGCAGTCGGGTCCTAGGTGCCCGTGGACAGAGGCGGTGCGATGGAGAAAGTAACTACTATAATTGATAATACCGGTGGAGTATATAGCACATCCAGAAATACATATTTTGGTTGCTATCAAGAATATATACTGAAAAATCTGAAATTATTTTGTGTTTTAAGGCATGGAATCCTAATCCCGTCAAAACGATTAAGGTTGTCAGAAGGGTTTAGAGTGAGTACATGGAGATTCTCCACAGTACTCTTAAGCATAAGGAAATTACTTGGCAGCTTCCTCCTAATAGATGATGAAGAGCCAGACACAGCAGGAATTTAGGTCATTTTCCCCTTATAACAATACCAAGGAAAACTCTCTACTCACTTCAAACTATAGCTTTAGCTTATGGAAAAAAAAACGATACTCTTGCCAAAATTGTGAAGCTATATCTACTTTCTTTAAACAAGCTTCTTTTACTTTATATGTTATTTTCTTGGTAAATTTATATTTTTTATTTTTTATTTTCTAATGGTAAAACTTAAAACGCAAAGGAAACAAAAGTTAGATTTTTTAACACATATCAAAATAAAATATAGAAAAAAATATATTAAAAGTCTATTAAATTTATATTAGAATATTTTAAGATAATCGTTTTATAAATTAGTATTTTTTAACATAAGAACTATTGGACTACAAGTTTAATAAATGAAAAATTCATTCTTTATTTTAATTTTAATAAATGTAATATAAGCTATTCATAATTGATAGATTTTATTATCTTCTAGCAAAAATTAAGAAAAAAAAGAGAGAGAGTTAAAACTATCAATATTTATAGAAAAAAATATAATATAAAAAAAAACTATTAAACTTAAATAAATCATTTAATTGAGAAGTGATTATCAAATAGATAATACTCTTCAAAATAATCATCACCGTTGAGAATCTTGCAAGACTCTTTTCTTATCCTAGTAATTGGTTAACCACTTCTTTCACTTATGATTTTCCTTAGTTTATATAAAACATTTCTTTTTATATTCTTAATGAAATCAAAATGGTTAAAAATGGTTTAAATGTCAATTTGCTCCACCAACTTAGAATCAATTTATTCGGATTTTAAATTGTTGGCTAATATTCATCCATCAATTTAGCAAAAATGGCTAACTCAGTCCAAATTCCTACAAAATTAAAATATTAGATTCCGGGCATCATGCAAAGTAAATAAAAGTTCAATTTAAAAAATTAAGTAAATAAAAGTTCAATTTAAAAAACTTAATCAATAAGTGAAATTCAATTAGAAACTGTCTTGTAAAATCAAATGCATATATAATTAATAACATAAGATAGGCATCAATTTATTGGATTATAATAAAGAGTGGTAAATGCTATTTTTTACGATATGGATTTACTATAGACAAAAATATTTTTCATCTAAATAATTTCTCAAGTAAAAAAAGGCAGTGAGCATCTCAGACTGTGAAGAGTATTTTATTTTATTTTATTTTAATCTTTAACTTATATATGCAACATGTAAGTCATTGTCCTACATATTAATGTATATTTATTTATTTGCATTTTTTATTATTTAGTTATTTTATATATTAATTTTTAATTTATATGTGTATTGAAATTATATACTTGTATACGTGATGTTCCATATGTAGATATTTTAATGTTAATATTTAACAGAATTGAAATATTCATTAAATTAAAATATAAAATATAAAATTAAAAAGTAAGAAGTAATTAAATAATTAAGATTTGGATGTTTACTGATTAAATGTAAATATTTGCAAAAAAGGTTAGATATGTTCCAGCAGAGATGAGAATTTTAAGTAAATAAGATATAGTCTAATTGGCAACTAAATAGTAGAAATTGAGTGCTTAATTATATGGACGTTTAACATGATGAAAGAAGTGGCAATCACAAAATCAAATGCTCATACAACTGGAGATTAATTGAAAAGATTAGACTTGGCTGGAAAGCTTTTTTGGTTTTCAAATTGGAGAAAAACGGCATGTCGTGGCACCGCCGAAATGGCACTATAAAATTAGGAAAGCAACAACAAAACCTTGCAGTTCCCGATCGATAACAAAATCGCTATCTCTAGGGTTTTCCCAGGAGAAAAAAAACAACAACAACAACAACAGAAATCAAATCAAACCCTGAAACAAATAACGTAGCTTTCGTTATCCAACAAAATCAAGAATCAATGGCAACAAATCAGCAACAAGCAGCAAAAACTAACAACAACAAAATAGAGAAGAGAAAGCCAGTTTTTGTCAAAGTGGATCAGCTAAAGCCAGGAACAAATGGCCACACACTGATCGCAAAGGTTTTAGCTTCAGATACAGTTTTGCACAAGGGACGAGCCACTGCTTCTTCTAATCGTCTCCGCAATACCCGCATCGCTGAATGTCTTATCGGTGATGAGACCGGCACTATCCTCTTCACCGCCCGTAATGATCAAGGTCTAATATCCATTTCCTTGACTTTTACCCATTTTTAGATTTGCTTAAAATCATAAATGATGCTGTTTTATTATATGTGGTTGGTTTATGTAGGGAAATGTTTAAATCTTAGTGGGTACTATAAAATTTATTTTATTTTATCTTTAATGACAACGTTTAACCATTTCTGTGTGACAGTAGGTTTGGGTTTACTGATTAATGAATGTACTTGTCGATGTGTTTCTTTTTGTCTTAAAAACATAATGCAGACGAGTGCTTTAAACTTTTTGTTGTGTTGGTTTTTTGTTGGGGAAATCCGTGCTTAATTAGTTTTGGTATTTGGAAATGAAGGGTTCAAACTGAAGTATCTGAAGAATCTTAGTAATGCAATTACGATAGATGGCAATGCAATTCAACTTCTTCTTGTCTTATTCTTTGTTCTCGTTGACAGAATTTCTGATGAGTTCTTAAACACGCATGGGATTGCAAGCTCTCTTTCTTCTTTGGTTTTTGAGCAAGTACTAACAGTCCATAGAGAACACTCTTTTAGGTGATAAAGGAAGATTTTCCAGAATCACATTTAGCCAATCTCCTCCCCTGCATCCTGTTTAGGCTCTATTTTCATTTTTGTTGTCAATATTGTCAAAGAGCAGTCAGTATCTAGCTGTTTTCGTTTTGATATTTCTTGTCTGTTTTCTTCAAAAGATAGATGCCAGAAGATCTCACTGATGTGTTGCCAATCTGCTTTATAATGATAAAAATTATGGCTGTTTTTGGTGCAGTTGACTTGATGAAACCTGAGACCACTGTAATTCTGCGGAATGCAAAGATTGACATGTTCAAAGGTTCCATGAGGCTAGCTGTTGACAAATGGGGCCGCATTGAGGTCACTGAACCTGCCAAATTTGCTGTAAAAGAGGATAATAATCTGTCTCTGGTCGAGTATGAATTGGTGACTGTGGCTGCTGAAGAGTGATGGAAATATAGTAGCAGTCGGATACCTATATACTGGTTTATGAATTCAGAAGCCTGATGGTTGTTTCTACTCTTCCTTCCTATGGCATGGGTGCTATTGCGATATAATTTTGATGATAGTTGTATTTGGTATACGGATGTCCCTAAAATTGGTCAGTCCCCTCGTTTTAACTTTGTTAACATCTATTAGGATTATTAACGGCATTTAAATGCGTGAAGAGATTGTCACTTGTTGATGAATTGGTGGAAACTGAACTTGGAATTAAAATATTGGTGTTAATAGTAAAAGTCCCATTATCTGAGTATTCTCTTATGCTAATCTTTTACGCCTTCAAATTTTGTGTGGTTATTGCTCTCTCTATTTCTTCCAGGGAAGTTCCCAATTTTCATACAAATAAAGTGTATGATGTTTCTTAGCTTTGTACTTGCCAGCCACGAGGCCCTCAACTCTTTTTAGGTTTAATACTTTATGTTGCACACCCTTTCATATGCTTAGAAGAATATTATCCCTCACATTATTGGTTATTATGGTTGCTTATAAGGAAGAAGGACGTGGTATTTACTACAGGAATTAAAGCATTCAAAACTTGCCTAGCCTATAAAGCAATCCATACTCTGGAGTTGTCACTGACAACTATGTAAAATAAATAGCTGCTTGCTTCGGATCCGGTGCAAATTGACAGGTTAACCGTGCCTATATTTTCAGGCCTAATCTTAAAAAAGGCATATTCGAACTTCTGTGTTTTATTGCCATTTTACGGCAAATTACCCTAGAACCCAAAGGTTTGGATTTAATTGCAAAGATTTGAAACTTTTTGTGATTAAGCCACGTTTGCAAAGATGGAGACTTTTCCGGTCCCTACAAAACAGCATTTGCTCTGTAGGAGTCAGTGTGCTCCACGGGCTATTCGAAGGCGATTGCTGGTTTCACTGAATGTTGAAGCTGGAGGCCTAATCAATCATGGGCAGGCCATATTTTACCGGTATAGGCTATGGCATTTAGGTGGATGAGTCAACCCGTGGATAAGGGTACAGTTGAGGCTGGATGAGATAATCCATATCCATCACAAAGAATGCCTATGCCTTTTCGCTCAATATATGATATGGCCCGTAACTTAATATTTGCATACGATTTTTATCATTTATTCTAAAGCTTCGATTGATACTTCATATTTGAAATGCAGCCGAGAACCAATCCTAGTGTGCATTGGTAGCCGAAGTATTCAACCCTATCTGTAACTCCTATGATCGTGCGTCTGTCCTTGTCTGATTCATCACTGTTGGAGTTCTATTAGTAAATTAGGACTGTTGCGAAGTTTACTGCTACTGCTAGAGAAAGGAAATCATCCAGTTCAACTTCAGGGTCTCAGCCTTCTGTGGTGGACAACTCATAAGTTTTAGATTTCCGATCGCTCTTTCTTTTTAGTTATTCGGTTAAAAAAACTGTCTTGAGCAAGAATCATATCCCACAAAGAAAGTCCCATTTGTAGTTGGAGGGGGCTGTTATTATTCAACCACCATATGTTCTTCCTTGCAACCACGTATAGTCAATAAACCATCTCTTTATTTTATAGCACGTATTAAGAAATTCGCAAGAGCTACAGGGTAGGGATCGTAATGGTAATTGGAGGGATGGTTTGATTATAGAAATAGGCCATTGCCCTGCAGCAGAGATAGAACTTTGGGCGGTAATGATGGACTATTACTGGCTACAGAGGAAGGGAGTTCTAACATATTACTGACTCCAAATTGTTGGTTCAATGGCTGGTACAGAAAAAAAAGATGAAGGGCTGCGTGCCTATCAGGTCTTTGCTTGTAGGAATTTACCTGATCGGAACTGGAACTTTATGTCTTTTCTACTTATTGAGAAGGAAATAAGGCATAGAACTGGCCTGTGAATCTAACAAAAGAAAATTGGCATTTACTATTCCAGTGTCGTTCGACATAAGAATGTAGAAAAGGAAACACCATTAATAATATCCTGCCAAGATCTTTTCTCTTTAAAAGACATCTTTGATTTTGAATTGAGAAAGTTCTGTGGATTTGCGTTCCTTTCTCCGATTCATTTTAACATGTGGCAACCTCCACATGCTTTTAAAACAAAGGAAAAATTTCCAGTTGGGCAAATGCCAGATCTATTCCCATCTTCTGCCATCCCTTCAACATCCACCACTGGTAACTTATCATATAGACCGTTGTAGTCAAACCAAACAAACAGGTTAGAGCACTCGTTCAGATTTCACAAAGGATTCGTTCTTCTCAGAAAGAAACCTGAAAATGCCTGTCAATAATAAATGTGCCAGATTATCAAAAGGTTTATAGTGTTTGGGAGAACTGTTTGCCTAAAGACCTTTCTTTGGCCTTTCCTTCAAAGGCATTGGTGGCTAGACTCGTGCAATAGCTTATGGTTCCAACTTGGTTTCGCAAATTTATGATCTTGGGTACAGTTAAACCTAAGAGGAACTCCCAGTCTGCAGTTTCAAAGCTCATTCAGGTCGAGTAAACAGAGAGAGAGAGACAGACAGAGAGACAGAGAGAGGGCCACGAAAATTATCTATTACTAGTATAAAGAGAAAGAAATCTAATCCAGTGATGATCAAACCCAGGAATTACAAAAGTCATATCCATTACTCCATTTCCATAAGATGCCTATTTGCATAGGCGTGAAAGCACTTTCGAGTTTCTAGTTCCACCAATGAGAACAAAGACTCTGGCGAGAGTAACTAAGTCCATTGAAATCCATGAAAAACTATCACCATCGCACCGCATCCAAATAAAGAACAATCATCCATCTACAATACAAGAGGCATGATAACAAAAACAAGTTATTTTATCACCATGAACTCAAGTTCCTAGAAACTACTATCAAAAGCAACAATAACAAGTTCACTGCAGTGTTAAAAGGGGTAACTTTTAATTCCCTAACCCAATCAAAGCCAATGAGTAGTGATCAGGGATCTAATTAAGGAACATCTCTTACCACATTGTCCCATAAAAAATATCTTCTTTTGAATTTAAAACAATGTAAAATCACCAAACGTATATGATTTCTACCCAAGAGACACAAATAATTAGCATCATACTTCACCATCTTGTTAGCTTTTATAAACAGGAAGCATTTAAAACCCTAAGATAGGCTTTATTTCGCCACCTTCTCATTGAGTGCATGTACAAAAACTTTGCTTGTTTCCTCTGACATTCATCATACATCATCATTGCAATCTGAGTGAATAAACGAATTAGTATGCCCTCCAATTGATTATTCACATGAAAATGAATGAAGGGAAAGAATTATTTCAGATCAAGTCAGAAAATTAAAATAAATATTTGCACTGCCATCTAATTGTTGCACAGTCTGTCTTAGAATCAATTTAGGAATGAAAAAGAAAAACTAAAGGAGTAATACATGCAGAAACAATATGATTACTACCCAACATGAAAATACATCAATTTAGTGCATAATGGCCAAAGGCTAAACCATATAGGGCTTTTTGCCATCTGAAAAGTTATTTCTGTAGAAGAAATTTAGGAGTTCAAGGAAAACAACAGAAGCTCCTCAAAACTGAAGATAGAACTCAATACTCAGCCCTCAACATTATATCTAGAGGAACAAAAACTTTGCTCATACCCTCTGACATTCATCATGCATCATTATTGCAATCTCAAAGAATACAGCAAATTAGCATGGGCTGTAATTGATTATTCACATGAAAAATGAACAAAGGAAAGGAGAGAATTATTTCAGATCAAGTCAGAAAACAGATTGTCTTAGCATCAAGTTAGGAGTGAAAAAGCGAAAAAACAGAGTTCTACAAGCAGAACGAACATGATTACTGCCCAGCATGAAAATACAGCAAATTTAATGCATATTGGCACTATTTCTCAAACATTGAATGAACCATATAGGGCTTTTGCCATTTAAAAGGTGCTTTCTACTGAATTAAAAAAACAACAACAGAAACTCCTCAAAATTGAAGACAGAATTCAATATTTTAACCCCCAACATTATTCTAGAGGACCCATCTCATTTAACTACTTCCAAATAAAATTCTCCAGAAGTTTAAAAGTTGATAACAAAGAAATCCAAATGACCACATCTTTGGTTGCTCGATCTTCATCTAGGCTTGGATTGCCCTACAAAAAGGAAGAAGAATGTATTTTCTTTCATTTTACAAAGGAGAGAAGCAGAGATAGACAAGACTATTTAAATGAAAGAAACCCAAAATCTTTGATGCAAAGAAGGTCAAGATTCACATGTCAATGGCTTCAGGACCGAAGGCTTCCTTATTATAGGGAACTAATCATATACCTAGTCCTGCAATGTTGCCCACTTCCCTAGACACCTAATAACAAAAAAGAAGGGTTTTCAAAGGATCAGTGAAAAGAGTGCAGTTCCCACATCAATGTTATGCAAGAAACAATCACTGGCACCAACAATCTAACAAATTTGACATGTATGTGATATATAGATAATAACTGAGATCCCTTGAATCTAAGCATCACATTTTCCATATTGAACTCTCTTGTGATCTATAAGACATGATGCGTTATAAGCCTAATTCAAAGCGAATTCGAAATGCTAAACAACTCATAAAGCTAAAATCACAGCTTTTTATAAGAATCAACTCAGAAAAGAAAATTCTTATATTACAAGCACGCATGTCTATATGCAGAGGTATTGTATATGGATGTATTAAGGGAAAATAATTTACCTTCGGGAGTCCAACCATAGCAGCGAGGAGAGACAGAGAGCATTGAAGTGAGCAAAGCCGAGGCAGTGGCAGTGTAATAGGGGAGCATCGTCTCCACACTGCAGCTCATCTCCACTGGTGACCTATTAACAAAAATTTGATTTCAAACTTACACCTTTTTCTCCTAATAAAGAAAAAGGCAAGTGAATTTGTTCTCTTTTTCTTAAAAAAAAAAAAAATTACCTGAAAATGCGACGAGAGAGTGCATTTTGCTTAGGGATGCGAAATGGAGAGAAAGCTGAGTTGGTTCCGCTTCTGGGTTTCAGTCCGGAGGTTAGTCTGGCGGTGGATCGCAGGACGGACCTGGCGGCTGCGGTGGATCGCAGGACGGACCTGGCGGCTGCGGTGGCGGACATGGCTTTTGGCTGTTGGGAATATTTTGAGGGTTTTAGGCTATACACTCATTTGGGGTTTAAAGAGGTGTTTTACTCAACTCACCTAGATTACGTGGATCACTATGGTCCCTTTGATCACAGTGTTGTCTTCTATCCTACGAGTATGCATTAATGGTTTTCTTTTATTTTATTGATTGTTATTATATAATTTTGTTTATAAGATGTTTTTTTAGTACATAAAAAGCCTAATAGAAAGTGGACTACAGAATAACAGTAGATATTCTACACTCATCCTAAAAATGGTAACTCACTTATTGCTCCAAAACACAGTTGAGCTAGGTTTTCAAGTTTTAAATAGTATCAATAAGATTTTTTAGCACCAGTAATTGTGCAAAATTAAGTATATGGTGTTACATTACATAATTTCTTTTTGAAGAAAGAAAAAGATCAGACTGCAAATTTATCGAGTACATTGACTTATAATTTTATAAACATATATAAGCCATATTGTATTAATTGATTTATATCAATGTGACAGCTGATAACTACAATTCAAAATTGATCTCATAGAAAATCGAAGAAAAGAGTTGGAATTATGGCCAACATGTGTGCTGGTATGAGCATAAAAAGAAAAAGCTTTGAAGAAAAACTTAGGAAGAATTGGAGCAATGCTCTATTTGAGTGTATATTGAAGTATTATTTTGTTAGATTCACAATGGTTTCTTCTCAAAACAGAATATAATATAGCAGAAGAGATCACAAATGATGTTTATTCCCTTCAAATGCCATCAAAATTCATCTTTTTGTCTTGCTCTTACTTCTGCTCATCTTTTCCAAGGTGCCAACCAGTAAAGGAATACAGATTCCTTGCGACATTTCTGGTCTCTGTCTTGTGGTGACTTCGGAGCTCACTGTCTTTACAGATTTTCTTTCTTCATTTAAGTGGGTTCTTCTTGGGGTGCAAAGGCCTCCACTGCCAGGTCGAATGCCAATTAGCCGGCCTAGTGATACGCTATGGTCTTGGAAGAAGGATGCTGTAGACTGGTTCAACTCGCAGATAAGCACTAACACAAGTTCTAGTGGAAGCATATGAAAAGAACATTTTAATAGTAAAGATGCTCTCAAGTCTGAACGATGATGCAGAGCAAACAGGACAAGTTCTATATTACTTGGCTACACACAAGCAATTAAGAATGCACATAAAAGAGGAATTAGTTGCTTTTATGGGAGTAAAGAAAGCAGCAAGATCACCTCAGTGTCAAGGTTGGAGGATGAGAACGAGGAGAAACTGGGCGAGCGCAAGTGTACTGTAGAATGTGGTTCTGATGGAGCAGCCTGCAAGGTTGCCATCACTCGGAGTCTCATGTTCAAGATCTCTAGCCCAAGTGGCCATCCATTGGATGTCTCATTTTCCTGGGAATAGACATTAATTCACGCATGATAGGCGTTTATATCAACTTCAAAAAGCCTTCAGTATGTAGCCAATATTAGACATTTGGAAGTTGCCAGTACAGGGGAGTTCAACTCTAAGTGCCACTATCTGCTATTAATCTGATGAACAGGAAGGTTGATATTATGCGCATAATTCTGGAAATACTTCCCTCCCAAGAAGTTCCAACTTACAAAGCAATGCAAGCAAAAGGGGCTGATTATGTAGCCTATAACTTTGCATCTCAGTTTCATTAATCTCACCTAAATCCTTAATACATAATGCGTCTTTTGGCATCTGGATATCAAATAAGTTATATTCATTAAAAAATTGGTCATTTCTGCTGTATAATTCTCTCAATTTTTTTTCCAACTAAAAGTATCTATGCATAAAATTCGTAGTGGCATAGAAGAAAAAAGAGATCACGTAAGGCTAGCAAACCAAAAAACGAAGCAACCTACTTTTTTAATTTTTATCAAACACTCGATCATACAATCAATTTCCTAAAAGAAAACATCATCACTTGATCATATCGCATAGTTGTTTCTGTCAAATCCTTTCTGAACCACAAATTCAGGAGTTACTAACTTGCTAACAACCTTATCCAAAGTGAAGGAAATTAATTATCAGTTTCCATATCAGGAACATTTCTCTCCTTCACCCATAGACTGAAACACCTTTTATCTTACAGAACAATCGAATTTTAACAAAATTTAACAACAGACTCAAACGAGGTATCAATTCCTATTCCAACCCAAGAAAAGAAAGATTACAAAAAAAAATAAAAAAATCATACAGAACAATGCTTAAGAATGTAACTAACAAAACCCAGAAACAAAATTTTCACTAACGTATTAATGAATTTGCATTGGCACGAAACGAACACAAGCCGAGAAAGAAGAATGACTGTTACCTCTGTTGCCATGGTAGTTACAGCTTCTGCAAGGAAGAGAAAATGAAAGAAAATTGTTGAAGACAATTAGTAACAAATCGTACATGACATGACCAATGAACTAATAAAAAAGGCATAGGCTTTTTTCTGTCCTTCCTAAAGTTTCCTCCTTAAACATGAATGAATTAAGTACTTGGGACCCACTTCGGATGTTCAGATTTTCAATCAGTGTGGGTTCAAACAACAATTATTTCTTAATTAGCAATTGATAATCACAATCACAACTGTCCAGACATAACAACAACTGCATAATATAACTGTTAACTTACCGCCAGATATTTTAAAGATCATTTAATTGTCCAAAATGAAAGTACAAAAATGGATAGGAACAATTACATAATCCCCCCGTCCCCCCAGGTTACTTACAATTTAAACCCTCGTCAAATGTTTTCTTGCAATTAGAATTAAGTGGTGTTTTACGATTTCAATATTCTATCAGTTTTTAGAACAAGTTATGGTTTTCCTTTGAGCTTTAATTATGTTCATGTTTTTATCCATTTTGTTTGAACATAAGTTTAGATATAAGCGAATTGGAATTTTAAATTATTTTTATTCAAATAATTTTGATCTTATATTACTATTTTAGTCAATTTTTAGATATTAATTATTTTTCTTGACTTTTAAAATATTTTCACATGTATATATATTATTAGATATTCGCTGTTTAGGATATATTTACAGCTCTAAATAAAATTGTGGCTTTAAAACAGAATTCTACTAAAATTTAATTAAACTGATTTATACAAAGTTTGAAGAAGATATGCATATAGAAATGGATTTGATTTTTGAAAATTTCAAATTTATGTCCCCGCCCTGATTTAGTATATTAAGTAATTTTTTCATTCTATATTAATTGTCTTTTTTAATAAAAAAATTAATTATTTGTCACTTTTATATATCCAATACAACATTAATATTTTATTTTCTATTTTATCATTGTGTTAAAGTAGATCTAATAAATTTTGTAATGTATATAAAAAGCTAATTTATTTTAATTTAGCTAGTAAAACTATTGAATTTTTTATAATTCAAATGAAACGGAGGAAATACTTTCTATCAATCCAACCATATTGAGATAGTGCCACCTGCCAATGATTGATTAGTTGAATTAATTAATTAAAAAGGAGTAGGAGACCGTTTGTCTTATCATAATGGGTGAATAATTTGACAACAACTCAAAGAAAATATCATTTATTTAGGGTGGTGGGTAAATGGGTGCATCTGTTTCACCCTGCATTGAAGATTACAGCACAACCTAATTAATTCCACAGCTAATAGCTAACCAACCCCACCAAAAACCAATAAAATTAAAGTAAATAATTTGGCCATTCTTACATAGTAGAGTGTCTTCTAATACAATAGAGTATAAAATCCAGGCTTTTATGTGCACGTTGAATAATTACGTTGGATAATATATATTATATATAGCATTTTTATTTAGAATAATAATGATTAATAAAAATAAGTAGTTAATGACTTGATCTTGTTATATATTACCAAACATTGTGAAAGAGAGATGAAACGGTAGTGCTGTGTTTATTTAGATAGGAAGACATTTCATCATGGAACTGACTGAGAACTGCAAAATGGGTGGGGCCTGAGAAGATGATGCTGTAATTGTAAACGGTTGAATCACTATTTATTAAAACTTAACCTTTTTTTTTTGAGAAGATTTAAAACTTAAGTGCTAGAGTAACAAGTCTTTGTCAGATTGAGGATGACTGGTGGTGGCGGTACACCCTACAAATTCTAGCAATTGTTAATTTTTTTCAAAAAAAAAAAAAAGAGAGAAATTGGAACAGACGTGGCAATCACCGGGGCGGCAAAAGTAATTATTTGGTCGTTTGCTTAAGTTCCCTATGAGCTACGCCGCCGACATCCTAATTTCCTAATTGACCCGCCACTTTTTTTCACTCTTCCGTCTCATGTCCTCTGTATGGCCTTATTATTAAAATGGCTTTCATTTTCTTCTTTTCATTATAAAAGATTCAGTTTCTTATCACTTTAAAATCTTTTGAATAAAAAGTCTATTCAAATTTTAGACTAACCAATAGTATATAATCCACTAAAAGAATTAATTTTTTGACCATATTTTTTGGTTAACTGAAAAATACAAAAAAAAAAAAAATATGAAAACAATATAAAAAAATTTAAAAATATATCCAATCGGAGTTTAGTTGATTACCATTTCTATAAATTTTAAAAAAATTAAAAATCGCTCAATTAACTGAATATTTAAATTTAAAACATCCCAAGCAATTGATTTTGATTAATTTTTTAATCTGTTGGATTTGCTCAGTTTTTTGTTTACTCACTTTGAGTGAGTGTTCTTCTCTGTAATAGTTTTAAAATTTTCACGATTGGGAATTGGTTTCTAGATCAAAGTTCTAAGTTTTGTTAAAATATTTAGGATATTGAATTGGTATGAAATAAGTCACAGGGTATTGATGTATATTTTTCCCAATTTATCCTCTTGAACTTATCTGCGAATGAGTCAAACCAAAGACATAATTATTACATGTATCACGCAATTATGCAAATGTGATATCGCAGTTCAATACAAGTGTCATGGACATGTATATTGACTAATGACTAATAATGAGGGATGTATTTATAATATGGACTCCGTTTCATATGAATCTACGTAAATCAGAGTTTATAAGCAGGTCGTGTACGTGGAAAATGAAGAGTAGAACAGCTCGCAATTTCTTTTTAAATTATATGATGCAGGGATTTTTATTCCTCTTATTCATATTTTTTTTTATATTTTTTTAAAATTTTACCTTCTTAATTTTTTAATTATATAATAAAATAATTTTATAAAAATTATATATTAAATAATTTTTTATATGTCTATAAGAACTACTCATTTATTTACGTGACTATTATAATTATTTTAATATCACTATTTGAAAGGTTTTTGTTTTGACATATATATTTATTTTTTATACATAAAATCTTTATTTGTTTAATTATAATAAAATATAAATTTAAAATTGATATTATATTAAAATAATATTTTAAATATATTTTGTTATATATTTATGAAAGCTAGTCATTTACTCGTATATACGAAAATAGTAATTATTTTGATTATAAATAATAATATAAATTAAATTTATATATAAAATTAAATATATTTTTTATTATTTTATAATTAATTAAAATACTAAAAATAATAATAAATTGAATATTTTTAACATTGTTGTTAGTTTTTTTATATTTTAAGTTTTATCAAAATAAAAATATAAAAATTATAAGTAATTAATAGAAAAACTACACAATTACACATAAACTTAAATTTTACGTGTCAATAATAAGTACATATATCAAAATTAAAAATTATATGTATTAAAATATAGTAACATAAGCCAAAACGTTTTTATTAGACTAGATACATATTAATGTTCTTTTATTCATTTACATGTACTAAAATGTTCATTTTCTATATGTATAATGTCCATTAAATGTAATATTTTATAACAATTAATTTTTTTTATTGAAATATTCGTTATTAGCTAACTTAATATTCATTATGGTTAATGTTCATGTTCATTTTGTTTGATATATTATTCATCAATATTCATTTTCTGTATATACAATGTTCATCAATATTCTTAAATAAAAATATTGATTATTTATGAAAACTTTTATTATTTTTGTGATGCATATTGAAAAATTAATATAAATATTCTTCATTTATAGGTATAATATTTATTAGTTAGTCATAGATATTCACCAAGCTACAGTTATATTACATATATAAAATATTTATATTATAATACATATTTTTTCAATAAAATTAAGTTAAAAAATAATAAATATTTTTTGTTTAAACAATAAACATTCAACATATGTTTAATGAACATAAGTTAATGTATATTTACTGAAAAATCAATGAACGTAAATTATATATTTTAAAAAAGATATTGCATCAATGTCTGATATGCGCGTTCAGCGTCTGGACACGCACATTAACGTCTGACGCGCGTTAGTGTCTGTCGCACGTGTCAGACGCTGGCGCAAATTTTTTATATAAATAAAACGATATTAGATGGACCTCTAAGTCCACAAAACTATATGAACCAGAATCCATCTTATAATTTACGATATATTAGTTGCTAGGCTTTTACTGAATTGAATTATGGGCTTAAGACTTCTTTTACCTAAATTAATGTGTTAGGCCCAAGGCGAGGTCCATGCATCGAAAGGTTTCAGTGACATATTTGAGGCTTCAATAAGTTCAACTTCCAATATTGTACAATGAGTTGATTTAACAAATCCAAAGGCAATCTAATAAGTGTTTAATTTACACAACATAAAATACTTGCTATTTATACAAAAGGAGGTGGGTTCATTTATGCTTCTGGCTTAATAAGCCATTTTGATCCACTTTAGCAACTGACCTTGTGTTTTGTTTCTGAAAGTGTTAGGGCCAACAGCCCATTTATTTCCCGAATCTGGGCTAGAATGCACTCATATCACTTGTAATTGTTCTGAGCACTAAGGAAGATATTTTCCTAAGGGAAATTTTGCATTTTTGCTTTTACCATTCAAAAAATGTTAAACCGTCAAAAACTTGGATTTTAAGTTCCTTACTAAGACGACCTAGAGTGGTAACATGGTGGGCATTGCTTTCATCAAGCGGGTCAATGTATTAGTTTCAAATTTTAAAGGGACTGTTTTTAAATTTTTTTTATTAAGAAGCATACAGACTTTATTTTAGTTGGATCTTTTTATCTGGCTTTTAAATCGGCGCTGCGTTGGTAAACTTGAGCCTAATCTAAGCTAGCTATAGCTCTACAAACATACTGCAACAGAAGAAAGCTCGTATGGTCACGCTCAATAGAAATTATTGTCACTGATTACCTTTCTTATTCCTTTTTCTTTATTTTCTCATTCATTTTTTTTTACCGCTAATAAATTCTTATTTATTTAAGAAAAAATAATTCAAAGTAAAAGTAGCAAAGGTATCTTTAGTAATAAATCAATTCACAATAGGAGAATTGTTTATAAGAAGAGAGGCTATATGGAAATGCTATTCTTACCAAAACTAGCTATGGAAATTAAATTGATTCAATAGAAAATGGTAATTTCAAATTCTAATTCATTTCCGAAAAAAAAGAAAAAAAACCCCAAGCAAGATCTCCTTCTTCAATCTCTATCTAGTGTAGGCTTCTTACTCGAGAACTTCTATTTCGCTCTTATACCGCAATATCGAATCGTTATTCACTTTTTTTAATTAGATAAATGGTATCTTTTTCGTCACCAACGTTTTATCATGCTTTGCCACTCAATCTCCCATAAAAACCTCATATCAGTTAATATAGTGAATATTTAGGGTTACGTGCTTAAATGTAGATTCTTATTACTAAACAAGTTTTTATTGCGACTGCCACTCTTTTTTTTCTTTCTTTACTTGAATTTGCTTTTGCTTTTGCTTTGTACTCATTAGATCAGTTGAAGTGAGTCAAATATAATTCTTAGTCGAGTATCCGAGTCATATATATTAACATAGTCTCTAATCAACAATTAAAGAATGTGCTATGATGGTGGTGGTGTAGACAGGCTATGGGTTTGGTGGTGATAACATCACTGGTTCAAAAGCAACAAAAGGGCAGCGACGACAGTGGGCGGGTTTGATGATAATAGATGGCGATCATGCCTTTGAAGCTCTTCTCGTCCTTATTGTTGGTCAGGACGTCTCTATCGTCGTCGAAGCAACAATGTTCTAATAGCAACAACCATAATGCAATCCCCGTCCTTTTCCAGTTCTTCACCAACATCAGAATCTCTACTTGATGAATGAATCTGCTGGGGTCGAAGATATGAAATTGGAAAGTGAACTTTAATTTGATCAAGAGTTGGGTGGTTTCTTAGCTAAGAGATAGTTGTGGCGGTGACAGGGAACAATTATAGTGGCGGTGATGGGCGATGGTGACAAGAAATATGAATTATTTCTTATATTTTTTTAATGCAGCAGCTGTAGTGGGATCCATATTTTAGTCTTGGAAAAAGACAACTGCTACATAATCTAGATTTAATGGTAGTTTAATCCTTTATTAAAAAAACGCTTAAAATAAAAGTTTTTAACAGTTTGAGTAATAATTCAAAAGCTAATACACTCCTTATGCCAATTATTAAGGCAAAATGCGCCTTCTACTTCTCTTAATTTACAAGTATAAAACTATATTGTTTATTTAATTTTTGCTTACCAAAACATCTAGCTTTTATTCTTATTTATTTATTTGAAATTTTTTTATAGCAAGAGTTAATGAATTCGTAAAGAAAATATTCTTTTTTTAACTTACTTTTTTATACTTAGTCTCAACTATTATATTAGATAAATTGAGCTAATCTTGTCCAGTGATACACGCTTCAACTCATTATTCTCTTCTAAGTAATATAACTTAGCAACCCTTTTAAATTCATGAATTTTTCTTAATGAATAGTGACTGGGGTACTCTATATTTGACTTTGTTGAAGGACGTATGAATTGTTTAACATAGAATAAAAATAATTTGTTAATGACTCATTTATATTACTGTTGTTTCTAATTTTTGGGCTATGAATTTCTACAAACGCCTTCAATTATTTAATATAAATTGATTATGATTTTGTTATTCATTAGCTTAACCCATTTAATGAAATGAGAGACCCAAATGGAAACCCTTGAACTTATGATATGGATGCAGTGCCAGTTCCACAGTTGATATAGTTACAGTAACAGAAGTACATGAACTAACTGGAGAATAGGTGCCTATAGGAGCTGTAGGCATTGTGACCAAGGATAGCGGTGGTGCCGAACAACTTTGAGTCTATAATTAATTGTGGGAGTGTGGCTCTCCTAAAAGCCTTATGGTCAAGAGGAGCAATTCAGTTGCCTAAGGAGAAGGGTATGACGTCGGTAATCTCTGAGCGTGATGCAAAACAAATGCCCAATCAAGTGTTTTCCAGGAATTGGCTATCGCTGCTGTTGATAATCTATCTTATCGCTGAGCAACATTTTTCTTTCTTATCTATTCCTAGATTAGGAAATTAGGTGGCCGATGCTTTGGTCCAAATCACCTTATCTTCTCCTAGTTTCGTTTCTGATTCAAAAGGCCAATGTCCATGGCCGACTGATTAGTTTCATCTGTAATATTTTCCTTACAGTACTTACTGCCTTTGGAAAAAAAAAAAAAAAAAGGAAGTACATGAACTGTCATGTCCTGTCCTACTGTCCTAGTTAATAATTAAGTTTACCTTTAATTTGAGTAAACTTGTTTAATATTAATCTTATTTAATTATAATCAAGTACTGGAAAACAAAGTGGAGGAAATAGACAATATGATGAAAAAGAGATATTGATGGAGGTGTGGGCAGCAGAAGTGGGTGGGTGTGATTATTAGACATTATTATATCGCCCGACTGCCTTCTTTTTTCACATTTTCACCATTTCATACCCAACACCATAATAAGTATTTACTCTCTTTTCTTTTTTCTTCTTTACTTTGATAAGGTTTAGTTCAGATAACTACTTTTAACATAATCTTATCTTACCACTAGATTATATATAAATACTTGTTACAATTTATATATAATTCCCTAATTTTAATGAATTAATCATATCCTTAAAAATTGAGTATCATTTTTAGGCTGCATTTTGTCCTAATCTGTTCCCAGATTCAGTTGGGTTAGAAATTAGAAATTAGAATTATAGTATTTAAAGGACTTGTTAGTATTGTCATGTGATTAGAACCTAACTCAACAAATATAACAAAAATAGTCATTGGTGCAGGTAGCTCTATAATAAGTCGAGCAAAGAAAAAACAAGAGACACCAGAGATTAAATGAACCGAGTTAAGTTTGAAGAATAGAACATAGGCCTTACCACCAATCACGGAGGAAAGCACTGAGCTCTCCTTCTAGAGAGAGAGAAAGGGACCATATACAGTGTGGATTCGATTTGGCTTAGTAATGTAAAGCAGGAGCGAAGCCATTAATATAAAATGTTAGTTATAAATATTTCATAAATAAGGAAATTAGGCCCCCTTACCTACAATATGACTTTGCTCCGCTTAAAATTATTAATTTAATTAGTAATGTTGGTCACAGTTGTATTTGGTGTGTATTTCACAATAATCTAATAGGTAATTATATTCTCAAATAATAGATTGATTTATATAATGTTGGGTCTATTTTCTGCCTACTGTAGCATAGCACACAGATAGTAGAGTGTAGAGACTATTTTCTTTCCCATGGATCATTATTTTATGCCGGGCTATAATCTCTATTGAATAATTCCCTGAGAAAATAACGATGTGCTGCCATTTACTAATAGAAGAAACTGAGCAATCTAGATCACAATGCAATACACATTCGCAGTAGACATAGCTAATGGTGTCCGATTGTGTATTAGAAAGAAAAGTAATGGGTCAATCCGCGTTGCTGAAACTAGGAATTGACAAAAAGAACAAAACAAGCACCACATATTGCAAATGACAAGCACATGTATCACTCACAAGACCATATAATACAGTATAGTGTTTGACAGAGAAAAACTAACCAAGAAAGTCAATTCCGCAATCTAAGGTGCCTTAGTGCTGATCATATTGCACGGTTACAATTCATTCTTTAACTATTAGGCATTACTGAGCTGCAATCCAATGTATATTCATCATCTGAATGATATATGATATAAACTGTTCTCGCGGGGACTGGCTCTCTCATTATAACTTCCCAATTAAACCAATTATGTATTGATCAGTAAATAACCCGAAAAATGTCAGTCATGGGGAAACTACACTTGAAACACTGCCAGAGAGACAATGATTTATTTATGGTTTAGAGGATAAGAATCATAAACTGTTACATCCACTGCGAAGGTGTAGTTGCCTAGCCAAATATTATTTTGTTTGATTCTGAACTGGAAGCTTCGCTTTTTGTTGGGTTGTAGTGCAATGATACAGATAAGCTGAAAGATGAGATTGAAATGAAAATAACTAACCGGCTACTACTCCCTCTACTGTCGAACACTCCTCATATAAAGCCAAGACAATGGTCCTTGTCTCATTTAAGGATTCCTTGTAGACCATGTTTAATGTGGTAGGTGAAGTAGGGGTAATGAGACCCAATTCCTTGAATGCAATGAAGATAGATCATCGGGAAGTTTTAGTTTGAAACTTGAGATGGGAGGAGTCTGTATTGTAATTAAGTGGATAATTCATTTGTGAAGTGAATTTCATCATTAATGTCTCACATTTGATCTATTTATCTCCATTTTTTTTATCACTTGTTACTGAGCTAGTTGCTACTTGAAATGCTCACAAATATAACCAATTTTATAGATACAGTTTAAAATACCAGCTAATTTAATGAAACCATTGGTGTTCATCAAATTAGAAAAGAAAAGAAAAGAAAAAAGTTTCTCATTAGTTTCTTGCTTCTAATAATTAAACAATTTGAAAGAGGAAGAACAAATTAAAAGGACTATAATATACATTTTATTGATATTTAATTAGTTGTTCATAAAAGAAGGAAAATGGCAAAAAGTAAAATAACATGCTCTGATATGCTCTAGTGCTCGAAAGCATGAAGCCTATGCAAACATCAAACAAAAGATCACATAATAATAACAAGATTACGTACCACAATAAATCAAATTTTCATGTATTCTTTTTTTTTTTTTTAAATCTTTCCCACTAAACATAATTTAACATCTACCGCCACCCAATAGTTGATCAACAGACAACCTCGATCATTTTCTTCAATATTCAAGGTAGATACTGCTCTTCTTGGTTCTCTTGGACTTCCTCCTGGTTCTGGTAGTTTTCCATGGAGTCATTGTACTCGTAGGTATTCTCATTGTTGTTGTTGTTGTAGTTCTTGTTCTTCTTGTTGTTGTTGTTATAATAAGCACTAGTATCATAGTTATTGGTTCTTGAATTTTGGTACTGATTAGAGTAATAGTTGTTCTCACCCCTTGCATCATAGTAATACTTCCCATTTTCCAAGTACCTGGTATCACTCATGCCTTGCCTCTCTGAGTTGCTGTATCCATTGGCGCCATTGTTGTTGTAGTTGTTATAGTTGTTGGGATTGGTCATGGTGGTGTAGCTGCTTTCTTGGAGGCTAGTTTCACCAAGGTTTTGCTGCTGCTCTTGATTATATCCATTGTTGTTGCTGTAGTACTGATTGTTGTTGTAATAATTGTTGTTCTTGTTGGTGTTGGTGTTAGGGTAATTGGTGTAGGTTTCTTGGTTTTGGGTTTTGGTTGTATAAGGGATAAAAGCGGTGCCGGTGGTATACGGTGCATTACCTAATTTGGTGGTGGTGGGAAACTGGGTCTGGGTGGATTCTTGACCATAAAGACCATAACCATTTTGGGTCTCTGGCATGAAGGTTGGCTCTTCTTCTTGCTTGTTCAAGTTCTCTTCTTCCTTGCCATTGTTGGTGGTGGTGGTTGAAGGGTTGACGGTGGTGGTGGGAGACACCTTGCTAAAGAACTGGCTGTCTCTAGCATAAATTTGCACGAAGAAAAGAGTTAGGAGAAAGAAAAATGGAATGATTTTTGGAGAGAGAGCCATGCTCCTGGGAATAGCAAGATAAGGGATAGTTCAGTGTATAGCCTATAGTGAGTTAAGTGCTTGCAATGGTGCGATCTTTTTATATACAAAAAAAGGTCACTCCATCTCTCCAATTTTTTCTACTCATTAGTTGCAAATGGGGAAGAGGTGATGGTTGTGGTCCCTCTATGAGAAAACTTTAACAAAAGAAGAGTCTTTATTTTTCCCTCTCCTTATGTTTCTTCTTAATTATGTCTTTTCTTTTAGTAATATTTTCTTTGGAAAAATATTTCATGAATCCCACTGTGGAAAAACATCCCCATTCAAAAATATGCTTTCTCTTAAGATCCTCTCATGTGACCCTATTACTTAATTAGATCTCAACAGTCAAATACTAATCACATATATAAATTGTTTTGTTATTGATTCTTCTTTCTTATCTTTGAAGCAAATCAAACCAGATTAAGGGTCATCAAGAGACATAAATTTATTTAGGTAATGATACTGATAGACCTTAAAAAGCTTAAAGAATCCCGAGGTGATGACAATGGGTAATGCCCCAAAACTTACCATTTAGTAGTAACTATATAATTACCCATGTTAGTAAAATGCAAAAAAAGAGAAATTGGCTAAGAACCTTCAGAAGTGGCTTTCATATTCTACTAGCTTGACATGATCATTTGATAAATGGGCTATCATGAGAAGGGCAAATCTGACAAGTTAGTGTACATATATGAATAATAGAGTGGGGGTCGGGTAATTATGCGGGGATTGTGGAAGGTGGGGAAAGCCCATAATGGCATTTAGTGCAGGCAGGCAGCATGTGTTCCCTTTTCCCTTTGTCTAATCCAATACACACAACACAACCAATCTTTTTGCTACGCTATCCTCATGTCCCAGTCTTATTCTGCATGCGCAAGAAATCATATTATGCCTTACATGTCTTTGTTATTTAGATGGAATTGCAAGCAAAGTTTGCACAAGTGATCAGTTTTAATTAGATTTCCGAATTATACATGTCATCCTGCAACAGCAATCCATCATTTTTCCTCTTAGATTTTTCCATCATTCAGCAAAAGAAATTAATTAAAATTTTCGTGCTAATTCGAGTTCACCTGTAAGAACTGGGAGGTCTAAAGTTTAAGTCTCTTCGTGGATAATTTTACATCTTTCATTTATAGTATTAAGATAACATTTTTATTTGGTTAGGTGAATATTTACTTTATGGTATCTCTTAGTTAGGTTGATAGAAATTATCTATAACTTTAGAACTCTTGCTGCAAGTGATCAAACTATAGCTCAACAATTATGGATGTATGTAACTGCAACAACATAGGAGAATACAAATTAATCTTGTCTGCTTTTCAGTTCTCTACTGCTTTTAGCAAGGGAATGCACAATGAGTCAAGGATTTCTAACTCTTAAGTTTTTGACTTTAAAGTATCCCTAATTTGAAACTTGTATTTGATTAGATATGTCCACGTTTACACATAGCTAATATTATATATTTATATGTTAGAAAGAGAACTAAGGGTCGTATCTTTTCTTCCCAAAAACAAAAAATCTATCAACAGGCACATGGAGGTTGAATGTCAAGCTTTCTGATGGAAATAAAGTGGGATATGTACAATAAATGGATGTTGTTCCTGCAATTACCAAAGGAAGTAGAGAAAATAATGGGCATTGGGTGAGATAGGTCCAAAGCCTGTTTGTTGCACACGAACAATTATTAGTGGGACTTCCACTTTAATTGATCCTCTAAAACTCGCAAGGCTACTTTTAGGTTTTTGTTTCTTTAATGTGTTCATTCCTGAAAAGCTCTTGTGATAAATTAAATATTTTACTGTTATGGAAAATATCATTTTTCCTGTGATAAGTAGAATTTACTAGAGGAAGAACTATTGTAAGTTTAAATTTCTGATTCTAATTGAAGAATGAATGATAATTTTTGAAGTAGAACTTGAAAAGTTTGTCTGCAAGGGAAAAAAATGAAAGGTGTAAAAGAAGCTTCTATGATCTATCCATGGTTGGTACATTTGCCAATTTAGCAGACCAAATTAAAATAAAGTAAAGTTTTCAAAAGCAAAGTTTCTATTGCTTGACCAGTCTACTTAGTTACTCTTGAATATTTCTTTTCCTTCTTTCTAAGAATATATATATATATATATATATATATATATATATATATATATATATATATATATATATATATATATATATATATATATAAGACGTCCCAATTTCTATGGAAAAAAATATCACATTTTGATAAAATGTTTGATGCAAATACCACATAAATAACAAATTATCAAGAAATAGACTTCTCTTTTTTAATTGGAGCTAAATGGCTGTAAACTGTATAATAAGAGTACCAACTTCTTACATAATTTTTATATTTCCATCAATATCCATAATTTGTCAAATGAGAATACTCAGAATTTAGAAATTTGTTTTTCTAATTTTCACGTCTGGAATTAAACTTGTCCAATCAAAAGGATTAATAGTTGGAAACTTGGTAAAGGCCACTCAAAAGTGGGTACATATGCTCCATTGTCAACCTTTGGATTTTGACCTATCACTCGAACAAACACTCTTTTGCCTTTTTAAGTCTTTTTGCCCTTTTCCTTTTTCTTGGTTCAGTTGCAGTTTTCTTCCGTGAATGGCGGGTTTGGAGGTGGAAATCATGTATTGGCAGTAGCGATTTGCCTTCTCTTAGAACGAAGTATAAGGAGGACAAAGCAAAGGCAAAGAAAAAGAAAAAGAAAAAGAGAAAGAGAAAGAGAAAGAGCAAACACAAAGATAAAGAGAAGTTCTTGAAGGGTCAACAACAGTAGTATCCAAAGTTATGTCATGAGTTAACTCAGTGAATTACCATCTTATTTCATTCAAAATTTTAATCCCAGTATCAATTATCTGTCTCTGTTTAGCGGAGTAAGAATCATAATAGTACTAAAGTCTGAATATTATGTGGTGATATAGAAAAGGAAAAAAGAAAAAAAGAAAATTGTTGGTATGAACAATCAATTTGTTTGTGGGTAGTAAGTAGTAGCTCATCCCATCCAATCCCATCCCATCCCATCCCATCCTGAAGCTTTATCTGTTCTATGAATTAATTTGAAAGCCAATGTTCAAAGTTTACATATTTGGAAATTATGGGAACAGGAATCTTCTCTTCAATTACTAGTTGTCTAGGGAAATTGGGTAGAAAGGAACAAGCATAAACTAGCACATTGAATAATGTATTAGATTGGGCAAGAGGGATGATATAGATTTATATCTTTTTTTTTTCCCCCTTTTAATTTTTCCTCACCAACTTTGAAGGCAGTAACAACCCATTTTGGCTTTCCCATTAACAGCACCAAAGTAACTCCAATTTATTATGTTTCTTTGCTATAGTTTATCTGCATGATCAATTAGGTCATACTCTAAATGGCCAACTACTTCTTCATAATGGTTAGGGTGAGGGATCAAATTTTGGATTAAATTCCAATTCCGCTACTACCTTACCGCACATCCGCACATGCCAATTTAGCTATTTTATAAATGTATTAACGTTTTAGTCTAAATTTTTCTATATTTAATTTAAATTAACTTTTTTTTATTATAAAATATGAGAGAATAAATCACGCACTCTTTATGAAGAGATTAGATACAATAAAAAATAAAAATATTAATTTTTATATTAAATTAAATTATATAATTAGAAAATAAGTATTAATATTTAAATAAAACAGAATAAAAAAATAAATATTACTATTTTTCAGTGTTTTACTATTTGTTTTCTAATAATAATAGTGAAGAGGATAATTATGGTGGTGGTGGTGGTGCCCAGGATGAAAAAGATGAGCGATTTTGGCGAAAATAATGTTAATAATAGCTATTTATTACTTAATTATATTAATTATACTAAAATTATAAAAATAGTTATTAAATATGATTACAAATATTTATATATATATATATATATATATATATATATATTAATTCTTGAGACCTAAATTTTTTTGACATATGTGTTTATTTTTTGATACATAAGATTTTTATTTTGACATATGTACTTATTTTTGACACATGAGATTCAAACTTATAAATTTATAGTCTTTTCAATTAATTTATTGATTAATAAATTAAATTTCTAATTAAATACTGACATTAATTCTAAAAAATAACATAATAATTATACTTTAATATTATATTAACTAATAAATAGTTTTCTAATTAGACAATAATCATAATTCTATCTTAGAAAATAGCATATTAATTATATATTAATATTTTATTAACTAATAAATTAATTTTATAATTAAATAATACTTCTAATTCTAGAAAATAATATCTTAAATTATATTTTTAATATTATATTTAATAATAAATTGATTTTTTAATTATGTAATAAATTTTAACCCTAAAAGATAGTAATATCAATTATATTGATAATATTAATTTATAAAAGACTAAAATTAAAATACTTTGAAATAATTTTTTATATTATTATACTAATAAAATTTTAAGATTGTTCAAAATTAATAAAAATAGTTAGTTGCTATTATTTTTTAAAATATTATAAATTAATATTAAATATTAAAAATTTTATTAAATTATATCTATCAATTTAATTTTATAATCAAAATAATAATAGCGGTTGTGCAGGAGTAAATAACTACTTTTTTTTTATTTTTAAAAAAATGACTCATTTTCTTTTAAATAAAATTAATTTAAATTAAATATATAAATATTTGGTCTAAAAAATTTATAAATTTGAGAACCAAATTAACCCATAAGTTGGAGTGGCCAAAATCTTTACATCACACTTGCTAATGATTGAGAAACAGAAAATGTTTTCGGGATTGATAGAGCTATTTCTTGATCCACAGATGCCACATAATTTTTTGTCATTCCTTTTTTCCAGCCAAACTTAACCACAAAAGATTTATCAAAATTCAAAATTAAAAGCATACCAGAATTACTAATAATGCAAAATCATAATATGAAATTGAACACATATGTAACAAACCCACCAGTTCGAAAAGAAAATGTTACAGACCCTCGAAATATTTCCTTTTTTCCTTTTCCTTTTAAGAATCCAGATAAGGAAATGGGTTCCAGAGCAGAAGTGAAAACAAGAAGAGATTGGGAATTAAAATAGGAATAGAAGGATGAATATTGCTACCAAGTCTTTTCCTTCTCAGCCTTTTCCTGACATACTCTCTTCTTTGCTCATCACCCCACTGTGCTTCCTCTAGTCCCTTTGCAAGAATCAGGGGTGGGGGCACTTGGTATGGGCATTTAGACCTCCAAGAAGTCTCAGGCAGCCCAAATTTGGATACCCTTTTCAGAAAGAGATAGTATACCCACCTTAGATGGAGAGAAGGGAAGGTTCTTGTGCCATTGGTACAGAAGACAGGTGGGTAATCCCAGTGGATGTAGCATGGAATTTGTGTGGAGATGAAGAATTGCGAATAGAGGGATGGTGTCGTTGTGGGGCTGGTTAGGATGTGGGTTAGGGCGTGTAGTTTCTGCTCCCATGTGGAGTCTTCCATCTTGAAGATAAGGTTTGGAATGAAAATATCTTTGCAACTATAAACTATTGCTGTTTATGGACCTAAAGAAACAGACCAGGGTACTCAAGGCAAGCCTGCCAAATACAATGCAAAACGGCTTGGCTAGGTTCAAACTCTTTCAAGCTTTTGGTTTGTACATGTACCCAATGAATTATAGAAGAATTGTGAGTCTCCTAAACCCTAAGAAGAGCTCCTTTGATGCATTAATTTCTTTAACCCCTCTGTGTTGCTTGGTATACGATGTGTATAATGGAACAGTTACATTTAAACCCAGACAAGTGGCAAGTTGAGACGCAATAAAAATGAATTATATATATTTTGATTTTAAATAGCAATCATAAATTCCTTTACCCCATACTCCACAATGTCTTTAGCCCCAGAACTACCTTATTATGCCAAAGCTCCCCTGGTATCCTGAGGTTCTATCCTATACTCACTCCTGTTCTACTCCTCCGCCTTCACCCAAATCCACAAATGTAGGCCTTGGCCATGGAATCCAAGAGCTCGTGAGGTAGAGAGAGACTTTCCTTAGGTTCTCCTTCACTCCTCTTTCCTGTCAAGCCTCTTCAAGGAGCTAGCTTGCTTAAGACCCTCTGGCGGATCAAGATGACTGACAAAAGGGGAGAAAGGATAGATCACCTGTCGATCTGTAATCAAAGAAAGTTATACTTGAAGAACATTGACCGCCACAGACAAATACGTGAGCTAGGAAAGTTATTTTAAGAGGTCTACCCAATGCTAGATGCAGAGGCGCATAATAGATCGATATGAACATCATAAGCTGTCCCATAATAAAACCTGTTGCTGCTGATACCTTCTTCTCAGTTCCTTCTTCTCCTTCTTCTATAACCCGAGCTCGGAGAAGGATCATTATAACAATTTGGCCTTTGCTATATAATGGTTACAAATTTATATTTAGATATTAGAATCTAACGCCTATAGTACAGAATTGTTATGTAAATACCCCAACCAAGGTGGGAAATCTATTGATTTGACCTTCTGATGCGTAGAGGAGAACAAACAGTATAAGAAAAAATTTACAGCAAAATCAGCATGGAGATCGAGTCATGTTGTAGCAGAAAGCAAACCGTATTTACCCCTCACAGAAAAATGAAAAAATAGAGAAGGTGGAGGACTGGAGGGGTGGTGTAGTTTGGATGTTTATCCTTTTCTTCATCATAGGATATGCTACTATCTTCTCCAGAGCAAAATTCTTAACTACTGTAACTGTGATGACAGCAAAATCCAAGCGCTAAATACTGGGAAGATGATTAAAGCAGAAGCCTGGGATTTCAATAAAATTCACAGCAATAGTTATGTTTTTCAGAAATAGCTAAACTGTGGATGCATCAGTAACACAGGGCGTGAATGCAAGGTTTTTTAAGGCACCATACCACAAAAAATACTAGCTCCTTGTTGGCAAGGCGTGCAGTGAGCTCGTGTCTTTCCATTTCTTGTCTGATTAATCCCTGCAGCTATAAAAAAGAAATAATTGTCATTACAGTATAAGGGTATCCAGGCTAAAACATCATAATGGTAATGCAATTCCACTGAAGGTCACTTCATTGTTCAGTTATCATTGTTATAATAATAAGAACTGAAAAAGATAAAATAAACTGATGGCTTGCATGCTATCCATAATTCAAGTAAGCAGAGAATCAGAACTGAGAATACAAACAGATAACCTCCATCCCTCTCAAACCTTGTTATTTTGTAAAATTAAGCCATTAGGAGAGACCTTAGATAAGCAATGAAAATAAAGACCTTGTACGAGTATGAACAACCTAAGGGTTAAATCTATTATGGCCAGGTAATTCTCCAAATTAGCATTTGTAATTACCTTAACAAATGGAAATCATTAAACAAACATGATCTTACAAAGAAAAATCCTCATCATAGAATAATCATACTCATCACGGAGAATCATAGAACTTCAGATGTCAACTTTAAACCAGTTGTGTTAAGATTGGAGGAAAAATGAAACTTAAGCCAGGAAATAGAAAGTGTACAAAGTGAAGAAAGCAAATAAACCTCATGATGGGATTCTTTCATTGTTGAAAAGAATCTTCTTAATTGATTGAGAGTTTGAAATATGTAGGATCTCCAGTTGCCAAATGAATTCAAACCCAATGGCCTAAGAGAACTTGGAAGATATTTGCTGGAAAGGTCATTCATGAACTACAAATCCACATAATACATGAAATTGGGTCAAAACTTACACCAGAGATAATACATCAAAAAATTAGAAGACATCATTGCTGCCCAATAATGCATGGAATATCAAAATATTATAAGATATGGCAGTATCAAATAGCCAAAATAACTTACTATCACCTTCAAGAATGAGCATCTTGGAGGCCCAACTCGCCTTTGAGCCTTTAACATGGTCATCTGAGAGAAAGAGGGGAACTTGTTAGACATCATTCTGGGCGTCAACACAGAATAGAAAACAATTTTCAGTTACAAAAATCCTTGAGAACAACATATAGAAAAACTGTTGTTTAGTAACACTGTACTTGTCTGAGTTGAAGAGCATGCTCAAACTGTTGAATTTGGATCCACTGCTCTGATACTATGTCTGCCATCTGGAATCAAAAAAAATAAAAAAGGCAAATAGACATATCTAACAAGAATCACAGCCATTCTAAGGTTTTTTTCTTTTTTTCCCATATTATCTCATTCAATAAAAATATTGACTACATATAGCAATAACAATAGGTATAAGAGTAGTGACCTTCTCGACCTGCGAATGAACTACTTGTAACCTGTCTTCAGCATCTTGTGCTTTAGACTGTAAAACATGAATATCAAAGTTGTTCTTTCTCGAAGTCGCCCATAGCACTCTTACCTATCCATCAACAAACTAGTGCTCAAATCAGTTCAAACTTTCAATGAAGCAAAAACAACAAATTCGTGATTACTTAAATGCAAGAGAAAAACAAACCTCTTCTTCAAGTGCATGGACCTTTTCATCAGTTAGCAGTGAGCCACTCTACAATTTAAAAGCTTATAATGTTATAAGCAAGATGGCATTAATAACCAAAGAATTACTACTAAATATAATAACAAAAGAAAACCTTCAAATTTGAGAGAGTAAAATGGAGATCGCTTAACGTCTTCTCCGAATCCTGAATTTGCTTCTCTTGTTTTTTAAGATAAAGTTCTTTAGCTTCTGCTTTTTGGACGATTTCCTCAAGAGAAGATTCTGTTTATAGAAATAAGATTCAGCTAGGGTTGACAGAAATTTAAATTTAGAAGAGAAAAGTAAGGGTTATTACCAAATTGAGCGACTTTCAGTTTGGCTTCGTGCAATTGAGTGAGGAGGTGATGATTGGTGCTGTGTTGATCTTGAGATGTTAGATCCAATAGAGACGAGCAAATAGTGGCGGCAAATAATAACAATATTAGATAAACTGACACCATCCTTGTTGTCTCTTCTTCCACTCTGCGCTTCTACTACTACTACTACTACACAGAAGAGTGAAGATGAAGAGTAGAGAAGAGACTATTCATTTTCGGCATTACGAAACGATCCGTTTGAAGAATACGACGCCGTCAGATTACAGGAAATGTTTCAACTATCGTCTTAAATATAGTCGAGTCGCATTATTATTATTAATAATTAATATTGATTAATAAAAATTATTTCAAAAATCGTTTTAAAGGAATGCAATTGTTGTGCTGTGCTGCTCTATTTGGAAGCATGCTGGCCACGTCATTCACCAGCTAGAGTGCATCTTGGTCCTTCTCTTTTCATCTCCAACCGTCTCTAATAGAAGTTGGCCACTAAAAAGGAAAAAGAAAATATTCACATTACGGTTTGATGCCTTTGACAGATCCATGGGGCAGCTTGAAGATGTAATTTCAAAGGCACAATTTAAAATGGTTTTAAAAAAATAACACTCTAGTGTTAGAAGAAAGCAGATGCGAAAAATTATACAATTTAACCTTATTTCAGATCCCCCTAGTCTTAGTGGACCTGTACTTTTGCGTGTAATTGAAGATAAAAACACGACTCTGTTTCGGTTACACTTGACTGCACTGCATGCCAACATCTGTTGACTAACGACATGCAGGTTCCGTGGTGCAAGATTTAACGGTTTATTATATCTCCTAAAGTATATAGGGCATAAATAGGCAGAAACCTGGGGAGTCCCTCAGTACATGCTTTATTCTAATTTTTACATTGACAAGTGGAGATCAGAATGGACATCTACAGGGTTCAATTCCCCATGACCTGTCTGCATATTCTTCAATTGTTCTATCGCTGCTAAATCGTCCAGACCCAGCTGTGCTTAGAATGCTCATCCGGGTCCACTTCTCTTGATCAACATATGCTTTATCAGCAGCAGCCTACAGTTATTTCATGTCAGAACCAACTATTTTTTGGCACTTTTGATCACCTAAATGTCATAATACGACATTACCTGTGCCTCTAGATAGCTCTCAAAATCACAACCTAGAAGGTAAAAATCGTTGCCGTTTTCCACGCTGTCGCATAATGATTTAAAATAGTCCTCAAAGCCAAAATAGCCATTCCGGACCATCCTGCATGCGATAGCAGCAGAGTCAAATTTGAGTTGATCAATATCGAAATTGCAATTTCAATTAGTAGCTCAGCAATCAGCATATCATTACTGTACTGACATGAGTATGGAGAACATCTTCACTCATCTGCTCTACTTGAAAATGTACTCTATACATGTATAAAAGAATTTCCATTGCCTTGAAAAAAAGCTTGTGGGGCTTTCATACAAGCATTTCAGCAAGTTAAATCATTAGCAAGGATAGTTCTCCTGTTTCTTGTTTGCTTTTTCTTTGGTGCTTAGATAGGACAATTTACCAGTGTAAGGAAGGTTTTTCAAAGGTGTCATTTTTGTTAATCTTTCAGACGGGCTTTTGATGTAATTCTATAGTAATGAGTGCAACAACGTACAAGTTAATGGCATACCTTACGACACGAGCAAATTGAAGAGGCACTTTGAGGGCAGATCCTTTCTCACGCAGAACTGGAACCTCATGTATTTTTGCACCGAACAGAAACTGGAGGGAAAAATTTGTTCCATTAGGAAAGCCATGCATCCAATATAAACAGAAGGATGCGTTATGATTTTTAGTTCATTTTAGAATAAAAGATAGACACAACTAGCAAGCAGATTAAGAAAACCCTATTGTTTTGGAAGCAGTGAGGTAAAATAGGGTAATAAAGAAGAAAGCCTCCTTGCACTTTTGGAAAATCTGGTTCGTTCTTGAATCCCAAATCAACTAGGCCCAATTCCTACCATCACAGGTTGGTTGCTCATATAAACTTTCATGCAAACATCAAGATATCAACACATACAAATGTGAGTTCAACATTCTTATTCAAATAGTATCCTTACAAATCATATTGCTGCTGGTGCTTACCACGTTATCTTTCCCTATCTCCTCAATTATTTCAACTGTAGAACCATCTGCTGTAGCTAGAAGTAAACATCCATTCATCAAAAACTTCATGCTGCTAGTTCCTGATGCCTCATGGCCAGAAGTGCTGTACATAAAACAAAGAAATAGATATATTTATGACCACGGAAGAATACATGCCTGAATTATTTCTTAAGAGAACTTGAACCTAAGGTCCATTCCAACGCATGTCCAAACATCAATACTCACATTATGTAAATTCTAGAACATCCATGAAGATTGAAGGTGACATAGAATCCATTGCCACATATTAATGGAATAGGAAGTACTTGACCAATATCATCTAGATGTTTACACAGAGTACTAACGCCATTAAAAGGAAAGACTAGTTCCATTCCATGGAGTTGAAAATTAGAATTGATGTACAGAATCCATTGCGACATATTAATGAAGTAGGAAGTACTTGACCACTATCATCTAGAATTTCACATAGAGAACTAACGCCATTAACAGGAAAGACTAGTTCCATTTCATGGAGTTGAAAATTATAATTGAGGATAAGAAATTTAAAAGAGAGATGGCAATCCAAAATGATTTCAGAGAAACTATAAATTTAAATGGATATAAATGTCACATGGCCACTATTACAATTCCAAATTCTCAGCTGGGTTGGTTTGTGGGAATATCACTTATCAGCAGTTTGACAATGAGATAAGTTAAAAAAAAAATTAATTGCAGTTGAAAACTGAGGTTCATTCAGATTGGCATGTGACCATAACTACCAACCTTATGTGCTGTGAAAGGTCAGCTCCTGGTATTACCAACTCAGCAACAGAGACATTGTAATCAGGAATAAAAATCTGCCACAGTACAAAATTAGAATCAGAAATGTTAACAAGCAAACCATGCAAAAAGACAAGAAAACATATATCCTCATAAAGCTCCCAAGGATTACTTCTCGCAGAGACCAGAATCTGGAGAATTACCATCCGAAAAGCTTAGTTTATATAAAATGGTTGAAAGGTGAACAGGACATCATGGCTTTGGAAATTGGCGATACACAAAAGATATATATTGAAAAGCATAGCCAACAATTAAATTATAACTCAAATTCACTGCATGAAGCTGTTATTGAATGTTAACATTTCAGCTGTGAAAGAAATATGATTTTTAGCTCATCTTTTTGCCTTGCTTTTTCAAGAGCTTGGCCAGAAAACCAGTCTGCTCAAATATTGCAGAAACAAGAAAGCATACATTCTCTTACAAATTGATGCAGGACTATTTTTTCCTCTTACCAACTTCATAAGATCTCCAACATCTGGATCATTGTTTATTTTTTCTGCTACAGCATGACAAAGTTTGATAATCTTCTTTGCCATTTCATAACCAGGTGCTGCTTTCCCTCCAATTATGCAGACACGAGGGACAACATTCCTCCTGTCATTCTTCTCCATGTTCTATAGAGAATGTCAGAATAACATCACACATTTAAGTAAAGCTAACTTGGCATTAAATGGAGCAAAATTCATGTAAAGCACACTTGGTAAATCTACATCATCAATGAAAGCAGAAAACCCGATTCTAATGTGATAGGTAATTAGGTTATGACCTACAAATAAAATCCAAAATGCAGGCAATTCAAGAGATGCTAAACTTGTTCTTGATAAGTGTAAAACACCCACCCAGAAATTGGTAACTACTGGGCCAAATACAATTTAGTTTCCAGCAATAAAGATGAAAAGCACATTAATATTTACTTAAGGAAGTGAATTAGGGTGTGCAGAGATGTCCAAGTATTAGATCAGCTGAAGCACTAATCTTTTTAACTGAAGATGAAAAGAGAAAACCTTCCAAGAAGATTCAATTCACCTTGATGCAGTCATATCTGTGGATGATGCCAAGTATATTGAGCAATTGTCTTTTGTACTCATGTATTCTCTTTATCTGTACATCAAACATTGCATCTACACTGACCTGCAAGTGAAATGATATGCCACTAATATAAAAGGATCATAAATAATACAGTATTCTACAAGACTTGGATGTAAACCTTCTGAAAGATAAATAAAAAATTCCAACAAAGCTGTGACTCAGACCTTGATTCCACTCATTGCTTCAATATATTCTGCAAGCCTTGTTTTGTTAACCTTCCTAACCTACAATAGTAAAAGGTACTGCAGCAGGTAAATTCACCTGTACAAAAACCATACACTTTGCTTCAAGAGCAACTGCATGAATATTAAAGCTAAAAGGTACCATATTCCACTCCTGATGTAGATCAGCATTTGTTACATAATCTTGCAAGCCTGCTAAAAGGTCCACGTCACGTATCCAAGCTTCTGTTCCAAGCCATTTTGAGATAAGAACGCATAAACTTGGGTTGCTGACAACAATCCAGCGACGCTGAGACATCACACATTAAAAGATCAAAAGCACTTCACATTTCTTCCAGTGCTTGATCTAGAACATAACAAGATAACATAAAGAATAGTCATTTCCTAAAATAGGCATAATGTGAAGGTGATTATTCTCAACCTGGGTTACTCCATTTGTCTTGTAATCAAATTTTTGAGGCCACAGCTCATAGAAGTCCTGCAAAGATGTTCCAAAAATTGTCAGATAATTTTGAGGACATTCCTAGTGGCATATTTCTGGAAAGGCAATACACAAGTTCAGTTACATAAAAGGAAAGGATATGAAAAAAGCAAGTAAAGTAGATATTATATCTACCTTGAATACTCTTGTTTTTAATAACTCTGCATGTACTTTAGAAACACCATTCACGGAGTGAGAGCAAACAATTGATAGATTTGCCATTCGAATACTCTGTCCAGCAATAAAGAAAATTTGAACTTGCGTGGTACTTCTATTGTTCAACAGCAAAACATCGTGATGCATACAAGGGAGAAATTCCATTAAAATTGCAAGTAAATTACCCAAAAAGGTAGAAACCGTTCATCATTCCATTTCCATTAATATTTTGCATTCCTAGAAACAAATATATGCACATATAGAGACTAAGTAATTTAGCGAAACCAAAGTTTATTTGGTACCTTCTCAATGACAACCGACTAAACCTCAATCCAAACAATACCAGATTGCTGCAATCTAATATCTCTCATATCCTAATACCAAATTTGGTTCACAAAAATTTCTGAGAACAAGCAAACTCTATCAATCGTACTATTAAAGACAACAAAGAAAATGAAGAAGGCGCCTGCTAGAACAGACTTATTAAAGCCATTAGCACGAAAGTCATGCCAAATGAAATTAGTCTAAAGAAGATAAATTTGAAAATATGAAAGTTTTTATAGATTTTGCAAGTACCTTCACAGCACCTTCCTCAACAATTGACATCCTGGAAAGTCGGTCATAATCTAGACCAATTCTCTTCTTCAACTCTTCAATGAAATTGAAATTTAAATCATATATAATCTGAATAAAAGAAAAAAGCAGTCCCATCAGGAAAAGAAAATAAGATAACTGGAAAAATAGACAATCTTTCTATTCCTAAACTCATCATTTGGCAAAGAACTTGTTGAGCAAATTTATGTCTAAAACTAGATCATAATATGGTCATTCATTCACAAATCTTCAAAAGCCCAAGCAATAAGCATTAAGCACATGTTTATATAAGACATGCAATAAGAAAATCTGATCAACCCACTTGTAAATGGCGCGGTAGAAGACTCTCCAGTAGATCAACAGGAATTTTCTCCAGTCCTGCAGGCGATACTGTGTGAGTTGTGAAGGAGAAAATCTTGCACACAATGTCCCATGATCTATTCCAACTTATATGTTCTTCATCCACGAGCACTCTCATGACCTCAACTACTGCAAGAGATGGATGAGTATCATTCAGCTGCAGAGCAACCTATACAATGCAAAAATAATATCTTTGAGGCAAGCAAACAGACTAAAGGAAAAGGTAACATATCCTGGCAACAAATACATGTTTGGGGAAAAGATCCTCTGAGGGGAAAAATCTCTTCACATGCAAACATCAGAGCAGCTCATGCATGTAGACACCACTACTAGCCATAATGACCACTAGCATGTAATACTTGGATTCATCAATATAATTTTTATTTTTATTTTTATATTTTTAAGATGGAAGGGGCAACATACATACAAATTTCATTTATACACACAGCTACCTGCCAGCCATAATGTTGACTAGCATGTAATACTTGGATTCATCATTTTTTTGCTTTTAAGATGGAAGTAGCAATATACATATAAATATTCATGTATACATGCAACACAAATCATCCTACTAACAAGCAGGTCTAAATACAGACTTATTTCAGTAGAAGTTACATAAAGATGTTTAGCAGAAATATATCTTAGCATACTAAACATGTAGTCCTAAAAATACAGAATCAAGCTTCTTTATTTTTTTAATGACATTTAATTAGTTTAATCATGTAGTTGGCACACAATGATAGATGAGAAATCTCTGAGATAGGAAACCTTTTCTGGAAAGTCATCGAAGTTACTGTGGGTGTCTTTGAACCTCCGAATAATGTCTTGCAGTGATGCGGAGACAAAAAAATATTGTTGTTTCAATCGTAGTTCCTTCCCCTGAAACAAGCAATGACAATAAGCTTAGCAGCACAAACAAACTACAGGAAACAGTCATTGGAAAAGTTAATAGCTGCAAACGATATATTGAAAATGACAGGATCTTTCATGTAGAAGCATTAAATATCCCTCTTTCATCTCTGCGCAATCAATCTCTGAAAACAGTAAACTGCCTTTAAATGCAAATACTGCAATTGAAGCATGCAGAAAAGTGTAATTCACTGACTCAGATTCAATGCATAAGCAGTAACTGACCAATAAAATAGGAAAAGCCATGCCTGATATGAGCGGTCATCAGGATATAAAACACTGCTTATGGTTTCTGCCCTCTGTCGATTGACAACAGCATTGATGTAGTCTCCAGTATTAAATGACTCCTGCCAATTTGCATGAGAAGAAAATAAATGACAAAAATTGGAAACATTATAAAACAGATCACTGTTTTTGTTGCTCTACAGAGGCAAACTGTAGATTAAGATGTGAACATTTTCCAGATATAAGTCTTCAACATATTATTAGATCTCGGAAACACCTGAGCAGATTACGTGACACTTTTCTATTCTTAATACCCAAAATCATCTTTAAACTTCTCTTGGATTAAAGCAGAATATATTCAATAATTTTGACATATGATATTGGTGCAATTATAAAATAAAGAAACATTGTTCAGGTGCACAGCAAAAAATAGACAATGTGCCAATCTTACCTTAAGGACATGGTGGCAATTGGAGCGTAAATTTTAAAGCAGAAAAGAATTGAATGGAAAAGACCCAATACAATAAATAGGCTTCCCCTGTCCATCTTACCTTTCTGGCCTGTATCTTCCTCTCATGAAGATACTACTTTAAAAGTGAGAAAATATTTTACGCTAAACAACTTAGCTTATCATTGCTAGTGTTTAGAGATAATCAAGTCTATATTTTCTTTCAATGATTTACAGCAACTGTTTCTTGGCATATGTACTGTAAGTCTGTAGCCAGTAATGCGAAGCAAAACATGCATGCCTGAAATGAATAATATTGAACTGTAGTAAGATTTACCATATCATTTTGATCACTTGGTTTAGCAGACCAAAGGCGAAGAGTAATGGTATTTCTCGTTCCATACCCAGGTATTGGATTGTCATAGGCTACAGCTTCAACCTCCATCATGGAAAAAGAACCATTATGTAAGGCATGCTTCACAATGTTAAACTATAAAATTATGTAAATGTAAAACTAAAATAGTTCAGAAAAGATAAAACTTTAAACAAGACATTCCTGGTTACACTAAGATATTACTGTTTACCGTTTCTTTGGGGACCCAAACTTGACGTTTTCCTCCATTGAAACCTTCCTCTTCAACAGTTCCATAGAACTAATCAATTCAATATAGCCAGATAAATGGTTATATAAAAGCCAAGGCAATAGAATGGATGGTATTGCAATATCATGAGTGCAACAGTTAATAAGATAACTTAATATATGTTATAAAAAGGGGGGAAGTACATCTAACCTTCACAGGGTAGGTGACATGAACCCGTTCTATCTCCCAGGGATTTCCAAAATTTAACCAATAATCAGGTTGCTCATGCTGATAACCATCCAATATGACCTGACGGAACAGGCCATACTGGTATCGCAGCCCATAACTGCAAAAAGTAAGATGTAATCCTACACAATCAATAAACATCCTCCTACCTGATAAATATTAAGGAGAGTAATAATCAGTCAGCAAATTAATAGTTTAATAGGTATTCACAGGATAGAAAATTACCCCCATGCAGGATAGTCTAATGTTGCTAAGGAGTCCATTTGACAAGCTGATAAACGAGCAAGGCCACCATTACCAAGAGCAGCATCCCCTTCCTTCAAACATCCCGACAGTTAACATTTAAGCGCGTAAATTAACTTGGTTAAAAATCTAAAACATGCCTAGAAGAATAATAATTATTCTGATAGCAAAAATATCTGCTTCTATTAACGGGAAAATAAAATGCCAAGGCAAGCCAAACCTGCTCTTGAAGAACTTCAAATTCAAAACCAAGCTGAGATAATGCATCTGCATATTGGTCTCGAACACCGAGATTAATCACACTATTTGACAATGACCTACCTAATAATTACAAATGACGATTTAGCAATCAGTTTACTAGTAAAAAAAAAACGATATTGAAAGTCAAAGCAGTCGTAAATCCTTACCCATAAGATACTCAAGTGAGAGGAAGTATATGCGCTTTGGATCTTTCCTCTTGAAGTATATTTGTGTATCATGCCAACGTTCAATCAACCGGTCTCTCACGCTATGCGCTAAAGCCTGCAATGCGATGCATTCCCGCCAATTTTTCAAACCTTTTTATTTTTTAAATTGTAATGTTGTTGTTGTTGTTGTTATTATTATTATTATTATTATTAGTTGATTAGTTATAGAATACCTGGTAAGCTTCAAAATCGTCAAAATTAAAGCGTGACCTGGCCACTGTATATTCAACGTGATCCAAAATATCTTTCTGTAAGCTACTCGGATCGTTTTCCAAAAACCGATCCATTAACCCGAACATCCGATCCACTTTTGCTTTACCTTCACTGCTACTACCAAGCCTCCTCCTCACCGCCACTCCTCTCTGTGTACACCCCACCTTCTTCACTTCGTTAGCCTCATCTCCACCGTCAATCGCATCAATTAAGGCTTTCTTGATCTTATCCAAGCTCTCAGCGTCTTCTATTCTGTTGCCGTGTGAGTCGGTCACGTAAAACGTTTTGGCGAAGTGATCTCCCTCCAATTCTACAGTAGCTTTCTCGATACGGAGCCCGAGGAGTTTGAAAACACGAGTAATGACTTGGAGTAGGCCGATTCGGTTGCGAGCGTGGATCACGAAGGCCGTTGCATTTGCGGTTGCATCGGGATCAGAGAGGTTGGCGGTTTGGATGGTGGTGACGGCGACGGCGGTGGTGGTGGTGGAAGCAATGAGAGATTCGCTGGTAGAAGCGAAACTGCGGAAGCTGACATGAGAAGTGGCGGTGGAGAGGTTGTTAGAAGGGGTGGAGAAGGGTTTGATAGATGGAAATGAGAGTTTGGAGTGAGAGAGAGGCAATGTGATCGGATACATTGCCGGAAAATCACTTAATATGCCGCGAATGAGGTCAAGTGGATTACTATTATAATTCGTATTTTGTGTAGGAGGAGAAAAGGAAAATTTAATCAAAGTAGAAGGATAGGAGAAAGTTAAAAGTGCCTTTTCGGTAAAAGGGACGCGCACGGGTAATGAAAAAGATGTTGACCTGTTTGTATTTATGTAACTGTTTGTATTTATACATTCTTATTTTTAAATGTAATTAAATATTGAATTTTGCATTTTAGTAATTTTATTTAATTATTTTAAAATTCTAAAATAATATTTCTATTCAATTTATTTATAATAATAATTTCTAAAATTTTATTGTAAAAAACAATATGAAAAATCGACTAGATTTATTAAAAATAATAATTTTGATTAATAAAAATATTTTTATTCTAAACTTAATAATATTATTATTAAAAATTCTCTATATATATATTTTCTATTCATTTTATGTTTAAGGTAATAAATCTTTTTATTTATTTACTAATTTTATATTAATAGATAAATTAATCTGTTATATTCTTTATTAAAATTTTAAAATAATTAAACATAAATATTAAAAGTATAAAATATAAAATTTAATTAATAATTTAAGCTTTATTTTTATTCAAAAGTTACGATTATAAGAGAACTGTTTTATAGTTATTTTTCCACTCAAAAGTTGATCACATGTCAAATTATTCTAGTTTTCACCTTACGAACACCAATCCCTATGTAGGTCTTCACTTTTATATACCATTCTAATTATTATAAATGCTATATATGGATAATATATATTATGCTTAATGACTAATTAAAGTATGTATAATCTCTTATCTAGATTGTTTTCTATATTTACTATATTATCTTAAAAATTAAAGTTTATATACAGTAAAAAAATTTACAATTACATATTTAAATTTAAATAAAATTTATAACTATAAAGATGTTATAATTAATAAAAATTTAAATATTTAAATATTTATTTTAATTTAATATTTAATTATATTAGATAAAATGATAGCAACTAGAAATAAAATATTTTAATATCTTACTATATTATATAAATAAAATTGATGAGATAAAATTATAATTTAATAAAATATAATAATATAATATATATATTTTAAAAATATTTGTATAAATATAATTATATAAATAATATTTTTATGAAATAGAATGTAAATTTTTATGATTTATTATACTAATTTAAATTTCTATGATTTATATATAAATATATAAAAATTATTTTTATATAAAATATTACTGGAGAATAATATATATATATATATATATATATATATGTGTTTGTGATTCATTGAATCGGGAGTGTAGAAAGAAATTTCCAAGCGCAGTGAGTTTAAGATGGAAGATGGGCAGCTTTGTGTGTGGCCACTTGGCCATCCATAGTTGCAAAGCGGCATTGCCTATGGCGAAGGGCAGGGGATCAACCATTTTCACGTGTACCGCACCCGCCACTGCCGGGCCTTCTCTTATTTTAACCTTAGGACTGAACGGTGACGGGATCTTTACAAATAATTCAGCCCCCTCTCCCTCTCTCTCTCTCTCTCTCTTAAAATAATTAAATAATTTGGCCACTAACAGATATTATAAAATATATAGAAAACTTTATAATTCATTAGATTCAAAATAAAATTTAATTTATTAAGAATTTATTCACACTTTTTAATTTTAATTCTTAAAATTATAAATTATTTTAATACTTATTTAATTTATAAGTCGTTATTTATCTTATAATTCTGTGACTATAAGTTTGCGCGTGAAATCTTTAAGCTAGCTTGTTATTTTATTTAATTTTTGATTTATTTATATTTTATTAATTAATTTATGACCGTAAATTTATATTAACATCTTAACGTTTGAGCTAATCTAATCTATATAATATCAAAATTATATTTAATGAGAAAGAATATTTTATAATATTATTAAATAAAAGTTGAACTTGAAAGATAAAAATTTTCAGCTAATGCGATTTCTATAATATAAAAATAAATTTATTAATTTAACTTAAATTATACTAATAATCAAGTCTGAAAATTTAAAAGAATTAATATTTAAAATTAAAATTAAAATTATTTTTATTAATTACATGTTGATACTCCTCTCCATCCTAATCTTGGGTTCCATAAATCTTTACAAAATCCAAATTAATTTGCATTTTGGTAATTGACATATGGATGGGTGGACTTTAATGTGAATAGTAATGGGTGAACTCTAGTTTGCAGTTTTTGGGCTTTATGAAAAGTTCCAAAGCCAAGAATATAAAAGCAACGTCTGTGTAAGAAAAAACAAAACAAAACAAAAATGATCCCTAAAATGGAACCTCTTAATCTGGAAAGTTCCACATTTTTCTGGTCCCTTAAGACATGTTCGAGACACATCCTTTCCTTTTTCTTCTTTTTTCCTCATTCCCCATCAATCATACACAATCATCTCACTCCCCATATCTCACATACCCAACAACATCCGCAACAACAACACACAATAATACTAGTACAAACCCACCAGCCATATCACAAATCGTTTGTAGAACCTTAAAGTTTTAGCAGAAAATACAAAGAGTAAGAAAGTATACAAATTCAGTATGGGTGTTGATTATTACAAGATATTGCAGGTTGATAAGAATGCTAAAGATGATGATTTAAAGAAAGCTTATAGAAAGCTCGCGATGAAATGGCACCCTGATAAGAACCCAAATAACAAGAAAGAAGCTGAAGCCAAATTCAAGCAGATTTCTGAGGCCTATGAGGTATATTATCGTTTTATATGTTATTTCTTTCTTTTTATTGTTCTTGATTGATTGTATGTATAGATGACTAAGTTCTATCTTTTATGTGCTTTTTGTTGTTTGTACATGCAACTTTTGAATAATTATTCAATAAAGGTCTTCCTCTGTTTTTATGTGCTTTTTGTTGTTTGTACATGCAACTTCTGATCTTGTAGATGTTTTTGATGATTTTAAAGATTCTTATCTGATCAATGAATAACTTAAACCTCACTCCGTATTCTTCATTTATTGCAGGTTCTAAGTGATCCTCAAAAGAGAGCAATCTATGATCAATATGGAGAAGAAGGGCTGAAAGGCCAGGTGCCACCACCTGACGCTGGTGGTCCTGGAGGAGCTACTTTCTTCTCAACTGGGGATGGCCCAACAACATTTAGATTCAATCCCAGAAATGCCAATGATATTTTTGCTGAATTCTTTGGCTTTTCAAGCCCATTTGGAGGAATGGGAGGTGGTAGTGGCATGAGGGGTGGTTCAGCAAGGTCATTCGGTGGAATGTTCGGCGATGATATTTTCAGTTCTTTCGGTGATGGGCGACCGATGAGCTCTGCTCCTAGAAAAGCCCCTGCAATTGAGAATACATTGCCGTGTACACTTGAGGAGCTTTATAGAGGGACTACTAAAAAAATGAAGATTTCAAGGGAAATTGCGGATGCTAGCGGGTAAGTGGTGTCTTTCATCTTAGCTTTTAATTTCTGTCTCTATATCAAGTGTTAATTATTAATGGAATGGTAGCTTTCTACAGATAGGGAATTTGTGGTGGCTATAGCATATTTCATCCTGACAATTCATCTTTCTTGCCCTCAATTCCACTTTCAACTATTGGTCTACTAACTACCTCTTTTTTTTATCCTGTGGTGATAATATTTCAGGAAGACGTTGCCAGTGGAGGAGATATTGACCATTGATATAAAGCCAGGCTGGAAAAAGGGAACAAAAATCACCTTCCCAGAGAAAGGCAACGAGCAACCAAATGTCATCCCTGCAGATCTCGTCTTCATAATAGATGAGAAACCGCACAGCACATTCACAAGGGAAGGCAATGACCTGGTTCTGACGAAGAAGATATCACTTGCAGAAGCTCTAACAGGCTATACTGTGAGTCTTACAAGTCTAGATGGTAGAAGCCTGACCATCCCAATCAACAGTGTGATCCATCCAGACTACGAGGAAGTAATTCCGAAGGAAGGCATGCCTATACCAAAAGATCCTTCAAAGAAGGGTAATCTGAGAATTAAATTTAACATAAAGTTCCCCACAAGGTTAACTGCTGAGCAGAGGTCAGGAATCAAGAAACTATTGGCACCATAGATTGGATTATGGCTATCCCAATCTCTTGTGAATACTTTTCATTGTGTTGAGATGGTGGTTTTGCAATAGTTTGTGTTGTATGGCGTAACTATACATTTAAATCAGTTGAATAAAATTATTTAGCAAATTCTGTTTATCAAAATGTGAAGTGGAATTTCAACCTGATTGAGCCATTGCGTCCTGGTAAATAAAAATAAAGGATTTTTAAATTTTTATTATTCTGTGTCGTATTGAATTGTTCTATTATGTTTTAACCGATTTTTGTATTACAAAAATAAGGCTCTGAACATTTGATTTTGAAATATTTAAAGTTGGCATCAACTTCGGATATTTTTAATTTTCAGACACTCTCAATTATGTTCATTACGTCACCGGTTTAAGCTGTACTAACTATTTTCTTTTTAGTTATATGAATAGAGATTGGAAGAATACTGGTGCTTTTTAGTTAATTTCAGAATGGAAAAGAGATTGGAAACGTTCTCGTGCTGACTTCGTTGTGATCAAAGTCCAACGAGAATCAACCATGTTTCTGGATTCATCAACTCAATTTGACTTTGGATATTTAATCATATAATTAGGACCGCAGGACTCTATTTATTTTTTTAAATTTAACTCTGAATATTTAATCATATAAGATTTTTTGCATTTATTCCTTCTAGAATTAATCGGGGGTCTTTCCTACGCTGCTACTAGGATACAATACCAGAGCTATTGAATTACTTTGGAATTTAACCCTTTCTACCTTTACTGTTTGCCACATGCTGAGGGTTAAAACATAACTTAAAAGACTATTTTATTTATAAAATTTCTATTACACTTGAAAGAATTATATAATGAAAAAGGAAAAATACTAGAGTTACAAAAGGGGGAGAACTCATCTCTCAAAGGTTCATGCCTCGTGCTCACAATCAATGCTCGTTAATAATAGTGAATATAATGCAGATCATCTAAATTACTTCTAATTTCTATCTTCTCTTTCTAATAATGTGTTGCACCTTAGTGGAACGGGACGGGGCACTCCTGTTTCTTCTACACCCTTGATCAGACACTATTCAAGCTGCAAAGAAAAATAATGCAGCTTACTTGCAAACACGGCAGTAGGTATAAAAACACTTCACTCACTATAGTCATCCGAGGCCTCCGAGTCTGTGCCTTCATCATTCTCCATCTTATTATTATTAGGTACTCTTCCTGAGCCCTCGCTGGTATCTATGTCTTCCTCCGAGTCTTCAACTCCCGCATCTTCAATGACATTATCATCACCAGAAGCATCTCCATCATCGTCACTCATTTCTATTGAGTTTCTATTCCAGCCATTGAAGCCTCGGCTGAAACTCTGTTCCCAATTTCCTTGTTCAAATTCCTCTGCTTCAACATTGTCGTCAGATCCTGCTGCTTCCACACTGTTACTGTTATCAGCATCGTCCACATCCATCCCAATTTTTTCATCACCCCAATCTTCCTCGGCTAAGCTTCTTAATGATCCACCATAGCTCCTTGGGACAACGGTGTCGCTCAAACGATTGATCAATGTCTCTTCAGCTACCATTACCTCTGCTCTTCTCTTTCTAACCGTTCGACGACCCCGACCAGAAAGTTGTGCAGTTGTTCTTCGTCCTTGTTGCCTTGGTCCCATATTGAGTTTCCCAATTTCCCCAGCATTGCGCCTATTGGCATTGGATTTAATACCAGGTACTCTTTTTCGCGACTTTGTACCATACCCTTGATCACTGCCTCCTCGTCCACCACGTTTGCAGCTGTTACGCTTGTTACGCACGTCAGTGAATCGATCTTCTTTGACATGTTCTTGCTTTAGTTCTTTTAGTTCAACCTCTTTATTCTTGAGAGGAGAGTATCTTGAAGGAAGCTTCTGCAACCAAGGAAAAGGGATTAGCTAATCAGTTGTAAACAATCTCAAAATTGATGACCAAGTGAAAAGGTAAAGAAGCCAACACTAACTTGGAGACGCACAAATAAATATATATGTCATATAGAAAAAGAAAAAGCTGACGCATCCAAGGAATAACTGACCATAAATAGTTTGATCGGCTTGTCCTCACTGGGCTCAGCTTTCTCACGTTGAATGTATGCAATTGATGCATCCAGATCGAAAAGCCTCAGAGCCACCGCAGCTGTGGTTTTCGGTATCCATGGCAGCACAGGAACTGATCTCAGATCAGCACGACTATGTAATGCACTGTGTGACAAAATAGAGCCGCCCGAGAATTCTTTTGTCATCTCGAAGTTTGCAGATAAACAATCTCGTTTTATAGCACTTTCCAGAACAGTCAACATCTGCAATACAAACTGTCAAATAAGTAAAATAGTACTCCCATGTAGAAAAGATTAAGATATAATGCCGTGCACAATATGCCATCTCAAGATAGCGGCTCATCACAGTTTGTTGCTGCACTCTATAGACACAAGTGCTTATAGGAAGCAAACATATATAAAATACATGCAATCCTTCTACTTGGATTCATAGCATGTAATGACTCCATAACCTTGTATAGCATTGTGTTCTACTTATCTGGTGGAGAAAAGTGTGCAACCAATTCAAAAATAAAAGCAGGTTATGTGCATAACAGTAATATATTGATTATGCTAGATGCAATGCATCTTGAAGGATTTACTAAAGAAAGATTTGAGTAGGTATTTCAAATTCATGTTAAACAAAAAACACCACAATTATCACTTTCTTGTCCAACATATTTTGATTTTGGCAGTATTAAGCATGCCAAGAACCTGAAGGAGTTCCTCAGTTGATGATGACTTGTTCAACTTCATAGCCCAGGTCTTTCTATGGTTTTCTGTCCAAAATGACTCGAGAGCTTCTGCTGGAACAGATACCTGATTCAACATACATATAATGAGCAAAAACAACATAATTGCTTGTTTAACCAAAACAACAACAACAACAAAGAAACAACATAGTTTCCAACGCATGAGATCTAAGCCTGCAAGTCTATTAGATAAGAATTGTAATGTCATTTCACCTCAATGAGAGATAATAGAGCCTTAAGCGATCTGATTCCTGGAGGTAGAGAAGAATCACAGACCCCATGGTCCAACTTTGTTTTATCTTTACACTGAACTTCATGTTCAAAAATATTAAAGCTCTTATTAGCAGTACTGAATGTCTGGTGGCAAGAAAGACAGTGGGTGTCTTCAGCGAGATAAGAGTCAAAACACCATTCACAAGTGGCCAATAGCTGAATACACCTTTTCTTCCCATATTTCATAGCACATAATGTTAAGGAATTGAAGCATTCCTTCCACATCCACTTCTGAAAATCTTGGTACCTCTTTAAAGCACCTTTCTTTTCCATTTCATTTCTCCCAAGCTCAATTCTGAACAAAGAAGAAGTGTTCGAGGTATCCAAGTTTGAACCACAAACCATACTGGTCGGACTACCATAGCCAGCCGAGCAGATAGAGCTAGAGTCTGCTTCACAAGCTTCGGTTTCAGCCGTTGCTCGAGAATGCAAGTTCCTTCGAATATTATCTTTGAAGGATTTCTCAACTTTTTGCAACATTATACGCAAATGAGATTCCCTAACCCCGCGAGTATCCAAAGAAGACAAAAGGGCATCAAAGGCCTGCAGAAAAATGGAATTATATATTATTTTAAATATGTTATAACACATCAATTACAAATCAGCAATTAATCTTATGAACTGAATTCATATTGTCATTCAATCAACCATCAGAAGGTGTTTCCAGGTCCCAATAGTCAAGACCAAAAAGGCAATTTCCTACCTCTACCCAAACAAGGATATGGAACCATGACAATCAAGATAAAGATTTTAAGAAAGATTTTGCCCATATGAAAGAAGGACAAAGTGCAAAAAATGAGAGTAAAAGATTGAGGAATACCCCATTTATGGGGAATCAAATTAACAACAAAATAACCATCTCTATATAAACACTCCATGGTCAACTTAAAACTAATATTACCTGCAAATCATAATCCTTCTAATAAATAATGGAAGTTTAACAACCATATTTTAATAAGTCAATCTTATCACTGCCAATAACTATGGATATGTTATTGATGTTGTTGTCATAAATGCTTAAAAACCAAAATAACAAAGGTCATCATATGTTGCAGATGATATCATGAGTGGGGAAAGAAAAGAAACAAACCATAAAAGTTACAATACCTCTTCGGAATCAATAAGCCTCCAATTCCCATCATGTAATTCAACAAAGATCCAACCAGAACAAGGATCATTTTTAGAAGCAGATGCAACAAACTGCCAGTATCGATTCCTTCTCCGATCTTGTCCAAGAGGCAAGGACCTATAAACATACGTCTCTTCCGCTATGTGGCCAATATAAGCTTTTAACTGCGAACGAGACCTTTTCGAACCGTATCCATGTTGCTGACTTGAGAAATTATCAGGATTTGAAGAAGGATCTTGAACAACCAACTGTTTTTCAGTTGGAACACTTTCTGATGCAAGCAATGACTTTTGGTCTTCACCGGTGCTTGGAGATGCTTCCTTACTTTTACTATCAACAAGAAGCAATGGGCTTTGACTCCCCTCCACAGCAGAACTAGCAACTTGGAGTTCAGCTCTAACCCCAATAGAAGATGAAAAATCTAATTTACTCATAATATCTTCTTTCAAGCGACTTCTATCTAATTGTGCCTCAGCCCACATTTGCTTCTTAAGAGCATTTGCAGCTTCCAAACGATCCTGCAAAACTACCATCACTTAATATACTAAAAAGAAAAAACAAAGGTAAGAGAAAGTACTGAACCCATCTCTTATAATATACGACACTGATCCCATCTCTTTAACATAGGACTAGTTGGAAAAAGCCATTACCTCAAGTACAGAACGGATTGTATTTCCTTCATTTGCAATACCAACCAAAGCGACAAGGGCATTAAGACGCTCCTCGACACTGAGATGAGCATACTCCGCTTCTGCAAGTCCTTGAATCCATGATTCACCTGACTTGCTTTCATCAATCTCAATATTTTCCTCATCTATATTAGCAGCCACTACATCTTGAGCAACACATTGCTCGATGCTTGGGGTCTTTGCATCCTTGAGACCATTCGATGGGACAGATGAAGGTTCTTTTACAAGTTCATTTTTTATAGATAATGGAACGCCACTGCAGACATTATCTTTTCCACTTCCAGAACAAGTGTTTGCTTCATTAGAATGGACCGCACTTTTGTTAGCAGTCAATGGAGTAGCTAAATCATCAACTTCAGGGTCCTCTTCAACATCGCCTTCAGATTCTTCATCTCTTTCAACATCATCAGCATCATCTCCACCTAAAAACCCATTTTCAAATATCCGAATTTTTTTTCTAGCAGCTGAAAGAATTGCCTCAGCATCAGCAGGATCCTTTCTGTAAGCAGCCCGCAGACAATATGTTGAAGGAGCGATTCTTTCAAAAAGCTTTTGATCCCTTGTCAAGGCAACAGATATAGAAGCCTCTGGTGTCTTACTTGTTGTCAGGTCCCGAAGTCCAGATTTCTATGTGCAAACAAGAAAGGAAAATAAGGACAAGGCATGGTAGCAAAAAGGTAAAACTCAAGATATAAAAGCACTCACCTGAATCTTGTCTGCAAGCTCTAGGACTGTTAGTCCCTTGCTTCCCTCCAATGAAAGAACATGAAAGGCTGCAAACTTAACCGTTCCAGGTGTCAACCGATGCCTAGATCTCCGAGGAAGTAATAAGCCCCTTTCTCGCATAAGTGCAAATGCATTTTCGGCTGCTGATCCATTGCGTAGGGTAGAAATTGTATCTTCACAACCTTTAACCTGCAATTACAAATATGTAAATCAAATCAAAGGATATGAAGAGTCTTAACGAGTATGAAGTATTTGGAAAATTATATCAACATTAAAGTTCTACAAAAAGAAAATGCAAAAGTGGCTATACACAATTGTGTTACAAAAGTCAAATGAAATGAGCAATACCCAATCTGTGAAGTCAATTTGATGATATAGCACCAGCATTCAAGTAGATAATGAATACTATATTAAAATGATGCTGTAAACTACAACTGCTATCCATACAGCTGTGAAGAGCAACCATTTCTCATTCACGCCTAGGGAGATACCAGACAAAGCTGATCAATAAATCAATGGCAATATCACAAGATAGATCTCCTTATTAAGCAAAGCCTCACTTTCAATTGCTATAATTTTATGTGGTACATTCAAGGAGCTCAACAGAAGGACTGAGAACAGAATGAAAAATGCAGAAATAACTTAAGGGACAAACCTCATCATTATCACCCAAGTATGTCCATGCTGTACCCTTTTTCTTCAACCGTGGACCAAAGCCCGCAGACAATGCCAATTGCCGAAATATTTCAGGCCATGTTACTGGGTTTAGATGTCGTTGCCAGTTGCGTATGTCAAAGCCCCACATATATGCCTAGTACACAGTAAAAGAAGTTGGCTCAGCATCCACATAGAGAATGTCATGCCAATGAATAACTCCTTTAACATATTAGTGGAACAAAACTTACCCCCTCAACAATCTGCGGATGTCCACCTTCAGGATTAGCTGGAGAGTATTGGTTTGTACCCAATCCGATAGATGGTGTCCGAGCAACATCTTCGATATCTTTGATTATCAATCTTAGAAGAGAAACATGTACCTCACCCAGCAACCTCGAATCCTAACCAAAATCATACACACACGCACACAAAAATTAGGAAGACAGAAAAAAATAGATGCCTAAAAAAAGAAGCAACAAATGAAATGCACAACATTTATAACTTACATAATCATGAAAGGCTTGAACAAACTCATCAAGTGTAAAAGGCCATAACCCAATAACATCAGCAAAAGTAATAAAAAATCTCCAAACCTGAAATGGATACATATGATCTCAATACAGGATGCACTAAATTCACGTATGAAAATGTCTATTGAGCACTATAATAATTATAGACAACAAATTTAGGAGATTGCAAGACATTCACACCTTAAACATTTCATGAGAATAGCAAATGAGCCCGTCAAAAATCCAAAATCCCATTTTAGGCTTACAGTTAAGACTGCTAGATGCACCTAATGAAGTTGGATATCAACACAAAACATAATCATAGCTACAAAATGAATATTGCAACCTAGCACAATTGGCCACTTATTAACTCATACAAATCGAGAGAACTGTGTGAACTAGAAATCTACCATCCCTCCCAGTCATGGAATGAGTTACCCTTCATCAGAAAATGGACAAGTAAAAAAGAGGAGCAAAATAAAAGATGATTTTAGGACATACCATCAGAAGATTCCCAATATTTTCCTCTGAATCCATCCAAGGTTGAATTGCAAAGGGCTTTGTTAATTGAACAGACTGAGGTGGGAACATGCTCAAAGAGTCTGAAGCAAAAAAGAACATGTTACGGTCTTACAGATGGAAAACGTTCACCAAACAACAATGAGAAGAAATCATCAGTATGAACAACCAGTAATAGCATTATTTCGATGCATAATGCCGATTGCATTCAAGATGCAAAAACTGGAGACAATGAATTAGAGCCTTGTGACAGTTCTTTATCAGAAGCAAAAGTTAAATTTTAGTAGCTACAAGAAGTTCATTTTCCTTGTTTAGAAGCAAAGGCTAAGATTTCATTTGCTTGCATCTTTTAGTCGATTTGAAAAGATAATAATTTTCTTTACAAAATTGGAGTTTAATAGAGTATGGCAATGAAGCACTTTAACTGCTAAAATCTAACTGTTACAATCTAGAGAATTAGATCTCATATCTTTTAGGACAAATGTAAAATCTGACTCATGTCTTTTATCAGAATCCTCCTTATCCCCAAATACATAATTCAACAAAATGCAAGCTAATATTATAAGAGAGTAACCCATATGCCACCTAAAAGTGGGCTCATAATAATAAAAATATTAGTACCATCACCACTTTTCATTCTTTAGCCAATTCCTTACTTTAGACACATTTAAATCATGCACTTGTGAGCACTACAATGTCACCGTAATTTACAAAAAGGATGATGATGGCTACTAGAAATGGTAGCAAAACATATAATCTATTCGGTAATGCTGGCTGCTAGCAAGGTGCATAGGCAATATTTACAGAAGTTATTATGTTGAAAGTATTTGGCCTAACAGAGAGTAGACACCCTGCTATTCTTAGAACTAAAAAATTATAATTCTAACAGGCTAGTTTTGAGTTTTGGCACTAAAACAAAAGACAACATGAATTAACTTATTTACTTAAAAAAGGCAGCCTTACCTCTAAATGACTCAAGGCTTTGCAAAGCATCATAGTTGAGGTGAACTATTGAGGCTAACCCCTTGCTCGCAACAGCTATTTCCATGAGTTCTAGCTGTTCATCCTCTATAAGATCCAAAGATTCCTTAGCGATTCTGCGTGCGGTGGCCTTCTCAATGGCTGCTTGGCGCTTAACTGCCTCTTTTTCCTTCCGAAGCTCCTCTTTTTGCCTCATTTTCTCAGCCTTTACAAGTAAATAAACAGAAAAGAAGAGACAGTTGAGATGATCCCTATCTGAACATCAAAACAGCAGAAAAAACCTAAATTAGGCTGAAAATAACAGAGGTAGAGTCCACCACTCACTCTTAAATACTCTTTCTGCAAAAATTTCTCTCTTCTCTCCAATTCACGTTTTTGCTCACGCAGTGATCTCTCCTCCTCCCGCTGCCTTTCACGCATCAACCTCTCTTCTTCCTTCCGTCTTTCACGATCCTGCCTTTCCATATCTTTCTTTATCCGTTCTTCATTCTAATAAACAAGGTCAAACATTAGTATTGGATATAAATATATTGCATGGTTACCAGTTACCATCTCATGATTGATAAAAGAATACCTTCCGCCTCAGCTGATCCTTTTTCTCAAGCTCTTTGCGGATACGATATTCATTAGCTTCAGGATCTCTTACAGTTCTAGCTTCATCAATCTACAAGCAGTAGCCAATTATAAGTCCACAATCCTTTTTCCAAGAAAAAGAAAAAGAAGAAAAGGACAAGGAAAAGAGGAAGAAAAAAGAAAAGCCTATAAACCATGTTTGGTACCTTGCGCTTCTTTTCCATCCACACATCTGTCTCAGTGTGGAGGATTTGGGCATCGGAAAAACCATCTGGATTTTCTGATCCCATAATTGGATGACTACTTGTCTGGGCACTTATTCTATTGTTGGTATAGGAGTCATGTTGCAGGAGATAGTCATCATCCCTGCGAGGTGATGAAAAAACATGTCCTTTCTTTTCTGGTTGAGAAAAAAGGCGAACACGTGAACCTTGGACACCATGACCCCTGGACAATGGTTCATCTCCAAGCACCAAGGATGCTCTACCCCTAAGATTATCAACTGGAGAATCATGATAAGGAGATTGAGCAACTTGTCCATATGCATCAGACCTAATACTGGACTGGTCAGGGAGAAACTGATACTCATGAAACACTCTTGCAAAAGCCTGGGATAATTTTGATAATTGTGAGAATTTCACCAATATAAACTAGAAAGTACATACTGTACAACCATGGTTGAGGCAGGCATAGAAATGCATACATCGATTCAAGCTAACAGTATCAATATCATAAACAATCATTTATGACTCATAAGAATTACTGGGAGATCCAAATGATGGTGCTGCAGCTGATGCAAAAGCATCACACAAAAATGCACCAAAAATTATGAGCAAAACTTTGAGAAGGCGATATTAATGAGAAAATTAGAAATAACAAGGACTTAAAAGGAAAAGAAAACCATGTATTACAGTGAACATAATAAGAACACATCTAGTATGTTGACCATATTGCAGTTCTACAGCAGCAAATAAGTATAATTAATCATATCCATCACGAAGCATGCCAAATATGCTGGGGTCTAACAGAATCAAGTGAAGAATTAGAGGAACCAACTTTGCTTGATTTTGTGTTGTGTCTCTCATATACTTTGCCATCATAAGAATGAGCTGAACGCTTCTGCTGCTCTACCATTGCTGCCACACATATAGAACAATAAAGGAGTTAGAAAATGAACTCCAAACATCAAAACTGAGGAGACAAATCAATATAAACAGGATATATAGAATTCTAGAACATAAGTAAAAACTCAAATAGATCACAGCCAAACAAGATATTATAGGAAACCATACTGATGAAATTTTGATGACAAAGAGCATTAACTGAAATTGGTGATAAAAAAAACTGCATCCCTTAGGACCAGAATTTATTCTCTAAAGAGATATACTAATAGACCAAATTTTAAATTCTGATAAGCTTAACATTATTATACTAAGCAAATAAAATATAGAGAGACATAACAAGAAAAATAAAACCCACAAGGCCAACAAGGCAGCAGAATTTCTATATTTACCTCATCGCATTTCAACTATAAACATACTATCTAGTAACTAAAGTAGTGCTTTATTGAAATTAGTTAACAAGGTCATACATATAGGTTCCCCAAATGCATCAGGTGGCAAGGGATCAAACTCCATTCCAAGAATTGGTCCATCGTCCCTTAATGGCTCTCCCAACTGTGCTTCCACACAGGCAATAGCTCTAAGCTCCATAACTGACTGTGGCGACGACTCATAGTACCTCCTATTCATTGGCACATCAGCAGATACCACCTTCCTGGGATCCATAAATGGACTAGAGCCTGAACCAGAACCAGAACCATCATCACTTCCAGGCTCAGGTATGATTGCCCTCATCTCCTCGACAGGAGACTCTGATAAATGCACGGCCTTACGCTTCCTGTTGGAAGGAGTTTCCTTTTTTTCTTCCTTTTTGTCTTTGTCCTTCAATCTTCTATGACAAAACCACATTTGTAATTGCCTATCAGTAAGATTCAACCTTTGTGATAATTCTGCTCGCACCTTCTCCGAAGGATATGTATCCACTACATTTAAAGCATGAAGAGATACACAAAAATCAACAAAAACCTCTAACCATTAACATGATCATATGCAAATTTATCATAAAATACCAGTAGACTTTAAAAATAAAAAAAATAAAATTTACATGCAATATACACCAAAAACAACATAGAGGTAACAATTATAGAAGAAAAAAAAACTAGAACAAAAGAATACATGAAAAGAAAAACTAAAACATTCAACATCTACATACAAAAACATATATATACATCCAAACCAAACTCGTTACGAAGGAAACAGAAAACACATAAATAAAAACAAAAAAAGAAATCTGAATTTGCATAAACATAAAACATACAAGCATAAGCTTTTTCAAGAGCTTCGAGTTGAAAAGGAGTTTTCATCTGGCGTTTAGGTCTGCTTTGTCCATCGGCGATTTTGTTGTTTGTATTGTTGCCGTTGTTCTGATTATTTTCTTCATCTGAACACGAATTAACCTCCATGTAATCAAGCGATCGGCGATCTCAGAATCCACAAATCCAATGGAAATTAGGGTTTCAAAACACAGAAACCAAACAAACAAACAAAAAAGGGGAGAGATAAAGAGAGAGAAAAGAAAATTAAAAATATAAAATTTGTTTGTTTGGGTTTCTTTCTCCCTTTTTATCTAACAATCGAAGAACTAAATATCGTGATAGTCAAGGAAGAAAAAGGCGGAGAGCATTATCGTTATTAACACATTATAATTTTCCATTTTGTTCAACATGAAAAAATTAATGAACAAAGGAAATTCAATGAGTGTAAAAAATAATAATAATAACAATGATAATGATAGTAATAACAATACAAGAATGAAAATAGGAAAGCAACAGTAGAAGACCAACAACAGTGGTATTCTTCCTTGACTCTAATTTGCTTTGCCATACTTTTCATTAAAATTAGTAACATTTATTGCTCTCTTATTTAGTATTTTGTTTTAATTTTTCTTTTTTAATTTTGGGATAACATACATGCCTTTATGTGTGTACAATACCACAACACAAAAAAAGGTACTTAATTTGATTTTGTTTCTCCAACTTGCTCTTTTTATCATTTTCTCTTCTTCTTTTTTTCTGATAAAGAAAAATAAAAGTCTGCAGTTGTTTTTTTAATTTCTTTTAATTTTGTTACGTACATGAATTCTTTTTAAGAAAAAAAAAAAAAAGGATTATGTAAGGTTGCTTTTGTGAAGTTACATAGAAAATGGCTGGGTTCTTATTGTTTATAGAAACTATAGTTGTTGTTTTTTGGAGGATTCGAGCCTATGGGATCTTCTGCTGCTACAATCAAGGGATGATTTCCGGTTTGTGTTAGTGGAGGGCCCGAGCTCTCTCGTTTTTCTTTGGTTCCTTTTTTTCTCATCTTGGGCTTCTCTTTGTGCTTACTGGGCCTGAATAAGAACTTCAAAATTGTTCAACAATCCGATCATATAGACCTAAATAATTCTAATTGCCTCAGATGTTACTCACAAATTTAAGAGATTGATTTACTACTGTTGATTCAAAGATATGATTGCCTTTTTTCTTTTTTACTGGAATGCTTGATTGGGAGTGCTCATAATTCATTTATTGCAGAATTTCTGGATTTGCGGGCGGCCGGCCGCCATGGGGATTATTTCCAGAATTCTGTTTTAAGGTTATATGTTCTGATGATTGTGTTGATTGATGGTTGAATAACTTGTTGGGTAGTTATCGCAACTTTTAGCAAAGCATATCTTGTTGGTCATCAGAAGTGGAAATTTAGTTTAGTATTCACATAATTCATTCCGAGTCTTTCTGTTAAACTCACTAACTGATATAAAGCTTGTTCTGAGAGACATAGCAAGTGACATACATTATTTTTACTGAACATGAATGAAAGAAAATTGATGAAAAAAAAAAATTCACAATGACAATAGGATACTCCACTTGTCATTTTTATCTTTGGAGCAATAGATTATCTCTTTACATGCAAATTCTTCTTTCTTCACGGGTGCTTCTTTCCTTCTCATGCTGTTTTTCCCTGCTGCAAAACCAAATTTATAGTAAATTTCAGAGACAGATGCTGAGATAAGATGGACTGGAAGTGTTTGTTTAGAGAATGATGCGACAGGTGACCTTCAAGAATATTTCTGTTTGAAATTTGGGTTCTTATCAATGGATAGATAAAAGCTGCAACTAAGATATTTCAATAATACTCACTCGTTTCTCTTCTTCAATCTTAGCCTTCAGGAAGGAGTACATTGCCACTCCAGCAATTGCAATGCATGTTCCGATCCCAGTTTGTGTTGAAATCTTGTTACCTGTACAGAGGAAGCATTACATACTTTTAGTATCATTTTTTAATCCATGATAAAAATAGTCAACAAGAAAAATAAAAGGATAATCATCAAGTAGCAGGTTAGATATAATTACCAAAGACAACGATTGAGAAGCCAATCACAAACACACGTTTCAGCACATTGCCGACTGCATGTGTAAGAGGTGCAACCCTCTCCAAAGTGTTGGTAGCCAACTGAAAATTTTAACAGGCAAAAACTGCTTTTTAGTTCTTAAAGACCATCATAAAATCAGTTGCTGAAAGGGGAAATCATATTTGATTCTCCCATGGTTTTGATGAAGGATAAATAGGATATTCTTACCTGGTTGTAGAGGTGATAAAACATTCCAACCCAGAAGAGGTCTGTGATGAACTTGGTTGTACCCACTTTAGCAATTGCATCATTAAAACCATACTTCATTAATTGAGGTCCCTCGAACTGCAAAAACAACCATGAGTTAAGTAGGAGTACACATGAGATGTTGGGTACTCTAAATTTAGTCCTCTGATTATAAATCATCAGGAGCATCAAGGTTGCTTTTACTCACAATAATGGCAGGTGGAATACAGACAAAGAGAGCAATGATGGAAATGTAAGCATAGATATTAGTGCTGTCCATATCAGTCTGCAGGAGGAGGAAGAAAAGGGCAATTAATGCAAAGAAACGAATTCTCAAATTGGTCAGCAAATGCTAGGAATGGGAACAAGATCTTCACTGAAAATCACCATAGCTTTCTTCGAGTAGATACTCCTGTAAGTGAAAGAGATGTTGGAAATCATAGCACTGATAAAGCCAATCCAATTGAATGAGAGCTCAGTCAATGATGCCATGGAAACACCTGCATTTGATTCACAAATGAATGTTAGGAAAAAATGCATAGTACTGTATCAGCTGTTAGTGCAGAAAACCCTCTCCTGGGAATGTACTGCACAAAGACGGTGCAAATTACATGAGCTAATATTTATACAAATGTTTCATCTACATGCTTAGTATTTACACCAATCCAAGAGAATGTATACTTTTCATGGAAGTATTCAAATCGATAGAGGGTAGAGCCAATTAATCAATAGCGTAGTTCTGAACTCCAAATAGAATGTAGTTTTAGATATCGTTTGGTGCCATGACATGATATAAGAACCAAAAAGCTTACCAATAACCACGGGAGCAAGTGAAAGCCACAGTGTAATGGGTATTGACTGTCCCAAAATAAATTGAGAAGCAGCAGCATTGAAGAAGGGCTCAAGAGCTGAAACCAAAACAGAACGCTATGAGCCTACGTAACAAATAGTGGTAAAACAAGGTAGACAGAAAAATTAACATCCGGTCCCAAGAATTTGCACAATGAAATGACTTCTGTCTGCGTCACCTTTGATTGTATGAGTGAAGGAGACAGCAACTGCTGCAAATGAAACATTACTGGTCACATGGCCTAACGCATGACACACGGCAACAGGTATCAACAGCTTCAGGAGGTTTGAGTCAATTGGCTACACAAAGGGCAGCAGTGACAAGTATCAGTGCACAAGGACCTCAGATTGCATACAAATAAGAGAAAATCTCACAATTTCTACGGAAGGGTAGTTAATTGCAACTGCATACGCATAATTAATTCTTGAAGTAGTTTAATGCATATCATGAGAATTATAAAAACAAAGTGAATGGGCCTAGAAGAGGTGTATAAACTTACGGCGCGCTTAGGAAGACCAACGGCCCAGCTAACCAAACAGTAAACAACTCCAACCAACAAATGGATCACTGACACAAAGCTACATAAGCAGAACCAACAAACTTTCTTCAAAACCACGCTAACTAACATAATTTAAACTTTCCTGCATTAAACTGCCACTTACTAAGGATAAGGGAAGTAATTGTAGATCTTCTTGTTGAGTATGTTAAATATCACGTTCAAGAAGTACCTGCAAAATAATAATAATAATAATTATTATTATTATAAATTAAAACACCGAGTTTTGACCGTTTGAGCCGTTGACCATTTGACAGTTAGAGAGCCAAACTAAAACCTACCACATGAAGAAGAAGAATCCGGTAACGAGTGCCGGATATTTTTCAAAAAATCCGACCGGAGCAACTTTATCCCTGCAAGAATATCAAAAACTAGTCAGAATCCGACACCGGAAAGAGTTGACTGAGTCAGAACGGAGGAAACGGACCTCACCCGGAGGAATCGCTTCCTTCAGCAGGAGAAGAAGCAGCAGCCATTGTTGGGCGGAGATTCTCCCGTTTGGTTGCTGGAGAGCTTTCCAAAAGCAGAGATGGCCGGAGTTGCCTTCCCCATATCAGGTTCCCGCCTTCACCGACAGTTCCGATCGGTTTCATTGAAACGAAACTGGTAGTATTGCTCTCTCGCATAGGCCTCCGTAAGTGAGGCAAAGAGGAGAGAGTGGTGGTGGCGCGTGACAATACTCGCGACTCCATTGCTCGTGCTCTAGAGAGGTGAGAGGGAAATGTACTTTGGGTAGCTAGAGTGAGCTCTTATGGTGAAGAGAGAACCGTTTTTTCTTTTTTCTGTGGTTCTCAAATGACAATGTCGAGCGGTTATTCACATGTTGTCGCCTTTTCGATTCAGTTTCTATCATCTACGTCGCGGAACAGAGTAACATATAATCAACGGCGTAGAGATGGTATTGGGAAATATTCGAGTTTTTCTTTTAACGGGAGATGCTCGAGGGACTACAAAATACAAATAATGGAGGGGGATATTTATTTTCTGGAAATTATTTAGTTTTATTTTGGTAAATAGCATTAGATGACGATTATTTTTAGTTACGGTATCAGGATGGAGAGGGTGATGGTGTGGGACCCCCTTATCTTCAGCGAAAGGCTTGTGTGGGATAGCATGTCCTGTCCAATCCGCGTGTTTTCCCAATCCCCTTATCGCTTCCATTTCTCTCTTTTCTCGTCTCATTGGTGACTTACTCTGTTTCCAAGTCATTACACATTTTGCACTACATGGCTATATCACATTTAAGAAGGATAAAATAAATACGATTGTCTTCCTAGTATATTTGTTTATTGTTATATTATTTTAATGATCTATTTTATTAAAATTTATTTTATTCAAAAAATATATTAAAAGAATAATAAAAATAATAATATTTTGATGTTATAAAATATATTAACTTATTAATATAGAATTTATTTAAAATTTTACTATATTAAAATTCAGTTTAGTTATAACAAATTATATACTAATTTAATTACCAACTTCCACATTATTCAAAATATTTAAGTTTTTTATTTACAAATAAATTTTATAATTTTATGTATTTCAAACTTCAAATTTATAAATAAATATCATAAGTTTTAACTAAATATAGTTTAAATTCAATTTTTATGATAAGCATTATTTTAATTTATTAGAAGTGATTTGTTATACAATAAAATTACAATACATTTTAATGCATTTTTCGGGTGATGAATTTCAATTGATACTATTATTAGTGAATAGTAGATAAAGAAAATTAAAACTTAACATTTTATTAATTCTCGCAAAAAGAAACTAACTTAATATACATTTTTGAAGCCATAAAAAAATATAATAAATGTACTACATATATTTATTAATTAACAAAAAACAAAAAAAGAGAAACCGGTAAACTATTTGATCAACAAAGGCGGACTTTGTATAAATTATGCAATTTCAGAGGTAAACAAATGCAAGCGGAGTCAGAAAACACCAAACACTGTTTCGGCAGACACAGGAGAAGTAATGAATATTTAGCTTTCAAAATCATGCAATTACGAGTTTAATCTTTAGTCTTCAAAATCATGCAATTGCGAGTTTAATCTCTTTCGGATTGGATCAACCAAAGAGAAAAAGAATACCTTACTCCAATATTTGTGAGGCAGCGACCCGCCCAGGAGAGAGATTTGGAAAAATTGAGAGACGACAAGAGTGTCTGATGAATCTTATATTGATATGAGGATGTAAGACTGACACATGTATCTAATCAACATCGACTACTCACTCCTTGATGCTACTTCGCATTATCTGTGTCACAGGACCAACCTACTCCTAACACAGGGGCCTTCGCATTAACACATCTTTTTTTGTCTTCAGCCAATACTTACCACCGCTCGTACTGAAAGATGTGTCTTGATTTTAATTTTCTTCTTGGCTCTAATCATTGAGGCCCTTGAACTAAAGACAGTTAGCTGTGCCTTCGGCTCTTCTCTTTGCGTTGCTTCAAAAGTTTTATTGGGCAAAGCATAATAAACACTTGTATCCCTTATTTATGCTTGATACAGTACTATAGCATATTTTTGTGTACAGATTTTTAGTAGAGTTAGTTACATCCTCCGGCCATTTTATATTAATTGTATTTTTTAAAAATTAAAGAATTTCAATTATATGTCTCTTTTATACATTAATGCAATATTAACCTTTTTTCTATTTTATCTTTATGTTAGAATAGCATAATAAATTTTACAATATCTATAAAAGAGTAATTTAATTTAATTTAACTAATTTTTTTTTATAATTAAATTTATTAAATATTTTCGTAATCCAAGTGAATTTCTCAAAGGATCAACAAGAATAAATCGGCGATTTTCTTTAGCAAGAATACATCAGCAAATAAGAAGATTTATCTAGTTCGAATTATGGGAATCTCTATCATTGGGTTTCAAAATAGGGAATATTTCATAAATATTCTAAAATTAACAAAAAATATTATTTTTACTATTTAAATTTCTTTTAAAAAATCATATTTTAGTTGTTTTAAAAAAAAATTATGGTGTGGTTGTTTTTCAGTTATTTTTTGATTAGTTTTCGGTTTTTCTTTGATTTTTTTTATTGTTTTACCAAAAAGCAACCTAAGAAAAATTAAAAAACAATCAAAACCGTATTTTGAAAAAAATTAAAAACCATATTTTAATATTTTCATACAATAAAAATGACAAAAATTATACAATATTTTTGATAAAAAAAAAAAAAAAAAACTTTTTCCATCAAGATAAGTACTTGGGCCTTCCTGCAGTGGTCACTAAATCTAAACGCCAAACTTTTGCATAGATCAAACAGAGGGTGGCGAATAGGCTTGTTGGTTAGAGAAGTAGACATTTGTCAATAGGTGGTAAAGAAGTAATGATCAAAGTGCAACTACTCTTTTGATATATACTATGTCATGTTTCTATCTCATTTAGAGTTTATGTAGAGAAATCAACAGTATGATAAGTCATTTTTTATGGGGACAAAAGGATAGGGAGCGACGAATGCATTGGGTCTCATGGAAAAAATGTGTCCCTAAAAGTGATGAGGGTCTTAGTTTCAGGAACTTATCTAGTTTTAATCTTACACTTCTGACAAAATAGTGTTGGCATGTGATCTAATCATCTACCTCCTTGCCTGTTAGAATACTCAAGGCCACGTACTTTCCATATGGTGATCTCATGGATGCAAACTTGGGCAATAATCCTTCTTGGGCATGGCAAAGTCTGTTGAAAGGTAGAACCTTATTAGTACACTAGCTGAGGTGGCAGGTTAAAAATGGGACACACATGCACAGCAAGCTAGACGCATGAATACCTACCAAAGTATCCCTTCAAACTTACTCTGTCGAACAACTCACTAGTTAGTGTTCATTGGGTATCCCAATTATTTATTATTTCAACTAGAATATGGAAAGAGGATATGGTCAAATCTTTAATTAGTGATTTGGATGCTGAGGCAATACTAGCTATGCCAATGAGTGTAACACGAATACATGACAAGCATGTATGGCATTTTACGAAGTTTGGAGTTTTCACTGTGAAGTCGGGATATTATATAGCTCTTTATAGTATCCATCATATTCCAACTAAGGAAGAAAGTGATGGTAATAGCTTGTAGTTGTCATGTCATCGTCTGGTATGGTCTTTACTAGTCCCTCAGAGAATTAAAATTTTTCTATGAAAAATGCTAAGAGATGGTCTAACAATAGGTGAAATTGTAGCGAGACGTATGCCTCAAATTGGTGGACTTTGTAAGAGGTATGGCCAACTAGAACCAATGTCCCATTTGTTCTTATAGTGCCAATTTTTCGGGCAAGTATGGGATTCATATTGTATTAGCTCGGGTTTAGACCCAACCATCGAGACTCACATGTGAGCATGGTGGGATGGGTTTTTGGTTTTTTCGTTCTGATCTGAACAATGAAAATGTTACTTCACATGTAGCGATAATCCTCTAGGACTTGTGGAAGGAAAAAAAAACATATAAGTTTTTTAACAATAATTATGGACAGTGGAAGCCATGATGGAACAAATTTCGGTCTACTAAAATGAGTTCGTGCAATGCAAGCTTAACCCCAACGATATGGGAGTCTTCGTGAGTTCTTTAATGGATGATCCTTCAACAGTATCGCACACCTAGCATGCCCTTTTTCCAGGTTGGTTTAAGGTAAATCTTGATGGAGCTATTCACAAACAATCTCAAAAGGGTGCAACTGAAATTATGACCAGTGATGAAAATGGTAACCTTCTCAGTTGCAGTTCAAGCTATGTACATCACTGTGTTAGTCTGGCCTCATAGAAGCGTTAAGTTTTCACGGGGCTATGCAACTAGCAAAGGAGAAAGGATAATAGAGAAGGTGATTTGTAGGGAGATGCTAAGGTAGTCATAGATATGGTCTTCGATATTCAAAGCCCCTCGCTGGAACTAGTAGCAATTATTGAGGAAATTCTTGTGCTGGAAAACTCTTTTTTTAAACTGTTATTTTCAATTTCAATCCTATGGTGGGAAATTGAATGGCCGACAAATTAGCTAAGAATGCCCTTATCAACGATGGATCGATTAGCCCGGAGGTCTTATTACAATGGCTTCGGGTCAACTGTAACTTGTAGCATGGTTAGACATTTTGCTAATGAAATCTGATAATTTTTATATTAAAAAAATATTTAAATTTTAAGTAGCTTAATTACACTCATAAAGTTTAAAAAGTAGAATAAATATATTCTTGAACCTAACTCAATTTTTTAATTAAAGATGATGGTGTTGATTTTTCTTTGTCAAAGTGAAGAATTATTATTTTACAATGTTTACCCACTAAAAGACAAAGCTAATACTTCATCCCATACAAAAATATGAATTAAAAAGAGTTAAAACAATTTCTTTAACATCTAAAATTAACTGGGTCAATGTTCTTGCATGATGAACTAAACAGAATTAATTTCAAGAATTTAATTGTTATGCTTTTTAAACTTTAAAAGTGTAATAAGCTACATTAAAGTTAGGGATTTAATTGCAAGTTAGTTAAAAATTCAAGAACTTATTTAGCATGGTCAAACCTAGCAGCTTATGTCTCAAGGGTCACGACTCACTACTCGCATGTAAGCTAACCTGATAAACCATCACCTCGCTTCACTCTCACTTCTCAACTACACAGACAGAATAATAAGCTCATAAGCTTACCTCAGTTCGAAAACCTCTCTCTTTGAATTCAGAACTGGGCTTTTTTCCACTGTAAAGCTGTTACTTCGTATCCGTCGATGATGCTGGTTTGCAATGTTTTACACCTCGCACTCCACCTGTTTGATTACATGCTTGACAAAACATTTCCTTCTTTTATTTTGAATTTGATCCGTATCAACTATAGTTGTCTGCTTTGTGTATCACTTTAGGTATAATTAAATGTCATGTTGTTTACTACTGGAAAGAAAGTGAGAAAGGAACTGGCAATAATGGCCACGAAAACTCTCTTTAAATGGTCCAAAAAGATCACACCTTTATAAGTTTTTGAGTGGTTGTCTCTCTTGAAATGGCATGCACGAAGTGGGAGAATGAATGTGGATTCCTTTTAATCACTGTGGTTTTGTTACATTCCATCACTTCTTCTTTGTTGAGATATAGAAAGGACATGGCAGATTAGAGTTTGCTTATGCTGAATTGGGAGTGCAGAATAGCATAATTATAGGATACGGTTATCCAGTTGTATCTGGTAATAATATTTCAACGCCCAAAACTTACTACAGAAGGAAGGAAACTAGCAAAGAACAAATTGGTGGAGATTAGCATGGTTTTTGAGGAATAGGACTATAGTCTTACCAGCTTTCAACAATTTTTTTTTCTCTTTGGCGGGTCTCTATAGGTTTCAATTGTTTGGACTGCTGATTCTAGGGTTTCTCTTTTGGCACTTTGAAAGAAAGTTGGATTATCCGACAAAGGAAAATCACAAAACTAAAAAAAAAGTATTTGAGAATTGAATTAACCATATAAAATAAATATAGATCTCTCAATTAAGAACTAAACAATATGCATTATATCATTGTCGCTTTCCTCTTTTTTTTTTTTTTAAGATATCTATCTAACTCTTTAGTAGATGATATCCAAATTTAACAATAATAGTACTCATTTAATTATTATCTTTTATATTTATAGTCATTGTGATATTGAATATCTATTTCTTATTTCATTACAAATTGACTCGATGTATATATGTAACATCATATAATTTTATTTCATTTGGTTAATTCTTCATGACCATTAGGTATCTATGTGGTTGACATCGAGGAAAAGGCTTCATGGAAATGATTTCTGAATATGTTTTTTGAAGGCTTTGGGAGACTAGAAGAAACTGGAATTTGAACATGTAGTGAAATAATTTAGACACCAAATTAACAAATTTACTATTCTTATATGTTAAAATGAAACTTTTAAATGGGATTAATACGAAGAAATTTTTTATTTTTAATATAATTCAATTTTAGTGTTTAATAACAACAATAGTTTTTAACTATTTATTTTATTTGAAAGTTTAAAATTAAACTATATAGTAATTTAATAATATTAAAAAATAAGTATTTTTAATATGTTTAAATTTTTTAGAATTAAATTATGCTAAAAATAAAAGATAAAAAGAAGTAAAAAAATATTAAATTTATTATTTTAATTGGATACTAAAATTAATTTGTGCTAAAATAAAATTTTATTTTAATTTGATAATAAAATTAATTTTGGACGAGTTTGATACTTGATAATAAATTTAAAAATTAAATTATAGTTTTAAATTACCAGTTTAGTCCTTCGACTGACACGGAATATAGTAATAGTTAGTTTTTATTAAAATTTAAAAGAATTTTAATGTAACAAAAGAATGTCAGAACTATATCATATATTAGACCAAAACCTCAAAATGTAAATAATATTTAATCATTCTTATAAATAGAAAAATTTATAATTTTTAATAATGGATGGTTAATGATAATAAAAAAAATAATCAATACAAATATAATTCTTAATAAATAGATATTATATATCACTATGCAATTAGCTTGATATATGAATAACACATGATAGACCGATAATTTTTCTATAGAGGAAGCGTGAATAAATCAATTTGAATTGGTGAACCTGAATATTCTATCCGTTGAGAAGGCGAAAAGAAAAGGATTTTTCTTCCAATTGTTGTATTATAATAATAGCAATAACGGCCACAGACGATTTCGCAGGAACAAACATTCGTATGTTGTATTAAAAGAGAAAAGAATGATGTAATTTATACAAGTGAACAAGAAAAGAAACCATGATCACTTAGAAAGAACACACAAAAAGAGAAAGTGTCAAATAGCAGAAATAGGGAAGCCAATTCCATGGCGCTGAGTGGGAAACACAACAAACAACATACTGCAAATCATACCAATTCCAACCGGCAACGTCGTAAGCAGCTCTTGTGTCTCAGCTGATGGTGTTGGATAGAAACAAGCCACGACATTCTGATCAAACAATGCAATAGCCGAAAATACAAGAATTGACATAATTGCGTGCATGAAATCTATAAATTTTAGCCTGTACTTTGTAGCAATTTCAGGTGAAATAGTTGTTGACCCATCAATAATCCATAATCCATGAACCGTAGCAAACCCATAAGAGACATTCCCATTCTCGTCTCTGACGCTATCTGTAAAGCTTGACAGGAAACATGATAGTCCGCAGAGGGATACTAATCCGGCTGTCATGAACCTGCTAACTGGGTCGCAGTTGCCTTGATTTGAGAAAATGGGTGACAGAAGTTGGAATGCAAGAACTGTTCCAGTAGGTAACAGATTGGCTAAATGGGCCGTGCTTTTAAATGTCTGACTAATTGCTTTCTGTATCAGGTTTTTCTCTTCGGTGTTAGGAATAGGGAAATCTCGAAGAAGAGGCAGCTTTTCGTTCCCGTTTTCGGCTACTTTAATCTCCATTAGCTGTGAACTTTCTGTTGTCTTCCTGCAACGAGTGTTTTTGGATTGCGTTAACATGTATGCTTGTTTTGAGGTGTATCTATAGAACTTAAAGTAGAGAAAGAATGGGATTTGAGTGAAGCTAAAGGAATGGTGGCTAGTGATATCTTGCAAGAAATAGAAATCAACATTTTTCGGAAGGAGGTTAAATTTTACCAGAATTTCATGAAGTAAAGATATTAGATATGGTTCCACATTTAGTAAAATTAGTTACAGAGAAGTAGTTCATTAGAAAGCCTTTCCTCGTTCAATTCCAAGAGTGTCCACTAAACTTGCTTTTCTGATAAGTGGACTTGTCTTTTATCTGAAGTTGAACGCTGGAAAATTACAGAATTGAGAACCTGTAGAACAAGTTTCGGTAATTGTGGTTGAAAACCGTAATTGCAGAGATTGTGTAAAGGGTGTCTTTAAGGGATCAAATTAGGCTACTTTATTTTAAAGCGAAGGCACTGGACAGATCAAGCTTAACTATGTATACCTTGCACGCATTAACTTCATGAACCATGAGACTTTCATGATAGCATAGGATATACAAGTAATTAATCAGAAATACAATTTTGTGCCAAAAACAGATGTCACTCATCCAGGCTATCCTTTTTATATGTTTGATGATCTTAAACCAGCTTCTATAGCAGCAAATTTGCCGGTGGGTTTACTGTTGCTGCCTGCAGAATCCATTCTAATTGGGACCTTTTTTGGGCCTAGACTTAAGATCCAAGTACTGCACCGGAAGAATGAGCCAGAAGGCCCATAGTCCATAGCCTATTACATGATCCGCAATCCATAGCTAAAAAGTCCAAGACAAACCGATGCACGACAACAGATGCAGAAAACATGACCTATACTGGAACCCACATTCGAGGCAGTCACGAACCATGTCGGGGCAGAGCACACCGTAGCTCATATCCATGTCTCAAAAAAATCAATGTAAAAACACAAAACAATTGCTCTTTTTAAGGCATTTTCATACACATTTCGATTAGTACTATTATGATCATCTTTTAGCTCATTTTCCTATCCTGCTAGTCCACTTGCTTACTAAATTAAGTTTCCAAGCGTAATAAAATAATTTGATTAATTAATTAGCAGGGTAAGTTGGCCCTTCCTATGCTATTTTGTTCAATTCTAGATGATGTTTTCTAAAATTTGTCTTGTTCAAGCAAATCAAACAAATGCACACTACTAAGTTTAATAATCCCAAGACATGGAAGGTGCTAGGCATCAAAATATTATTCTTTTTCACCCAAAAAAAGATATTATTCTATTTTCAATTATTTAATGTATTAAACGAAAAGATTAATATTAACTACTACAAGTTACTATATAATAGGTGTACGAGAAAGAGATAATTTATTTAAAGACCGAGACTTGTAAGTAAGATTTTTATATTATATTGAATATACATCCGGTTTAATATTACATTGAATCAAACAATTGATATCATGAGAGATTGTCAGTTTGCTACGTGTATTAATGTAGTAATTTTTAATTGTAGTCGCAAATGAGCAATTAAGTAAGTAATTAGTATAGAGTCTAGACGCATGGTGTGTTCACATTTCACATCTTAATGGGTCATACTGATTAATTAACGAGTAGATGTTAATTAATTGGAATAGGGAAACAAATTAGGGTCCATAGCCTCCGTAAACACCACCTCAAGTAAATTAAAAATTTAAAAGTAGGGATACTGACGTTGCCCCAGTTGCTATCTGAATATGTAATCCTGATTAGCGATGCAAATACTAAATAAGCTCAGCAAATATTTGCACCATGGGGATAAAGATTAACAGCATCAGCTCCCAGTAATCAACCGCACATAGTTTAATTTGATGTCACCTCATTATATATCATAGTTGGAATATATAACTTTAGTCACCTTAAAGAAAAAAGTCATGAAAGAAGTTGACATTAAGTACAAGGGCAGATCATATTTCTTTTTTCCCACTTACAGAATTTTGAATTACTTCACATTTATCCTTAGTTTTGTTTATATCACAGGTAAAGATGATAGAATTGCAGTATCTGTTCCGAATGGTTAGGCATATATGTCTTCAATTAGGAATTTATATAATAACTTAATTTTGGGAGAAATTATAAGGAGCATAATAAATTATAAGGAGAAATTATGCAATCATTTATAATTTTCTTTTTTTTCTTTTTTAAATTAAGTTCAACTTAATTGGATGAAATTGGTGATACCAGCTTCCCTGTTCATGTGACAGTATTCACTTCATACATATTTTCTCGGGCTTCTTTTACTAATACAACAGTTAATTAATGGTTAAAGCATTCTCTTACATTTTCCCACTCTTATTTTCTTTCTGACTCTACTATTTGATGTAAAATAAATACCAAGAACATATTATGACTACTAATCTTGCTTAATACTTCTAATAATGTAAATGGACCCTAGTAATAAATTTTGTCTTGTTAAAAACCTCTATAAAATCATATGAAAAAAGAAAAATGCCAATGTTCTATCAAACAGAAAAGTGCAAAGCAATTGAGTTGTGTTTTTCACTTATAATTCTCACCAACAATAGGCAAAATAATAATAATAATAAGAATAATAATAAAAAAGACCAAATAATTTTTTCGTTGACACCCAATTGGCCAAATCTCCAACAAGATGTTTCATTTCTATTAATCCAATCATGTTTCCAGGAAAAGAAAGAGAAAAGTGCTGACGTAATAATGAGGTGTTTCAAATGCAATGAGAAATGAGACATTATACACACAAACTAGTGGGTAGTCCATTATGTATATGCACAAACAACAGTACCAACTGGAATGAGATTTTCACAGTATCTTTTTGTGTTTTTCACCTCTACTCATTATTGATAGCATGAACCCTTGTACTCAATTTGTGTCCCTTTCATTTTCTTGACTCAATTGATTGTTCATCTGACCTTCCCTCAATTTGAGGTCTGCTTATGAAAGTATCATTCAGCACATACCCATCATCAAACTCTAAGCAAAGTTTAAAAAAAAAAAAAAAAGAAGCCATTTTAACCTTATCGATGCCCCCAAATTCTTTCTTGGATAAGATAAGCATTTTGTTAACACCAGTTAACCAAATCCAAACCTTTTATTGTATTTGTTCATTTGCAAGGAAAGATCGACTGTAGGTACAAATAAAAATCTAAGTCTTCAAAGTGAACATAGGGGTACCATATCATTTTTCAGAGGTATAAATTTGATTTGTCCATCAAAATATCTTATGTGGATATATAAAAGCTGATAATTGGGGTCCAGTCTGAAAGGGTATAGCTGAAACTGTTACATTGTAATACCCAACAGCTATAAGCAGTGTTTCAATAAACATAAGAGCACTCTGTCCCGCTACTATTATGTGGGCTATGTTTCCTGGCTGCCCCTCATTAGCCAACCGCTTCCTTTCTTCTTTGTTCTTTTCTTTTTTTTCTAACTACTGCTTGCTTGTCAGCAATTTATAGATCAGGACAGAGTCATGGGCTATGGATATATACCTTCTTTAGCTACAAATTAAAAATAAATAATAAGAGTTAGAATTAAAAATTGGAAAACAGAGTTAATTTGTGTTCTGAGTTTATATTTACAGAGTTAAATATATTTTATTTAAATTCTTTAATAAATTATTTTATAAATAATATATTTAAAATCTAAATATATTAATTTAAAATTTTTCACTATAAAACTTCCTAAGTCTGCTTGAAGGATCAAAAATACGCAATTTAAATTTTTTTTAAATAAAATAAATTTATTTAATAAAGTTCAACATTTAAAATTATTTGATTTAAAAATAATAAATTGTAGACTTATTTATTAAAAACTAAAATTTAATTTATTTAATCCTTAAACAAAAATTTACATATGACTACTGTCTGCCGCTCTGCATAAAAGTGAACTGTTCACCGGTGTTCTGGGTCCCAAATTCCCTAGTGTAAATCAACCAAAATCAAGACAAGAAACTACAAAGCTCAGGGTTGCCCCTCGTATCTATAGACATTAAAGAAAATTTTCTGGTAAATTGACCCTCCATCCGTCCTCCCTTATTTGACATACGTAATAGGTCATTACTCAAGTGAAGACAAAACCATTTGTCTGCCTTAGCGATTTCTTTTATATATATATATAAAGAAAATAGTGGGTTACTCTAATTTCGTACATAAAATATTTAATTTATTATTTATCTAGTAAACAGTATATATATATAATTTATTTTTAAAAAATATTTATTTTTTAATTTATATTATAATAAAAATATTGTAAAGAGTCTATATAAAGTATTAATGCTCCAATAAGAGTAAAGATTTCTAAATTTTTACATGGTATCAGAGAAGTTTACGTAAATTCTCCATTAAAAAATTATATCTTTTTTTCCATCCGACACTTTCACTAAATCAATCACTGTACCATCATCATAAATTATTTATATTCCATATAAAATTCTGATTTTAAGTTGAAATAACTCTTACCGAAACCAATTATAATATTTGGTCTTAAATCATGGAGATGCATATTGCTTGACGTGAAGTTGGATTATATTATGAGATATTCTCCTCAATCCAAATCAATTTATCTTTCTTATTCTAAGTGATATGCTGAAAACTAGAAAATTAAAAGCTAGTTATTCACATTAGTGACACCACAAATTATGAAAAAATATCTTCATATCCAAACAGCCCATAAAATCTAAAATGCTCTAGCAAAAGCATTATATAATGGATCGAGCATCCTAAGTTGACAGTCTGGTAGATCTCTTCTGACTTATCATGGTGAGTTGACCATGGTGAGTTGATTGAAATATTTCAAGAGATGTCAGTTTTTTCTTTCTGCAATTCTATTTTATTAGGGAGAATAAAGACTTATAGTTTGATGGATTACACCATGTTGTTAGAGGAATTGCATGAGTTTATGATTAATAAATTTGCCTCTATTACTTGTCTGTTAAATTTGTACTATCAAATAAGTTTTTTTAAATAATGAGCAAACATTCTGCTTACTTTTTATCAAGCATATCCATGTCATACGACTATAATCATCAATAAAGGAAATAAACCACCAAGTTCTATTTAAAGTCGACATTTTTATAAGTCTCTAAACAGTAGAGTGTATAATCATAAATGGTATTGAACTTTTATTTAAATTTATCGAAAAAAGATTCGATTGCCTTTTGCCAGTTCACAAGTTTCACATTTAAAGTTCAATGTAGATGTTTTTGAAAATAACTTAGGAAATAAATATTTTAAATATCCAAATGATATATGTCCAGAGTGCTTATGTAATAACCAGATCGTATTTTCTATTTGAGGATATCGAACTATAACTCTCCAAACTCGACTCAATCAATGCACTTAAGTTAGATGGTGCAAGGTCAAGATAATAGAGCTTTCATTTTTTAATACAACCAATCGTTCTCTTTGTATGTCCTTAAAAATATAATAATCAGACTAAAAAATTACTACACGTTTTAAAAAGGTGGGTAGTTGAGATATAAATGTTAAATTGAAATTCAAAGACATAACAATTAGAAGCCAAGATAATTGAAGTTGCTCATGTCCAATTTAAAGATTAAAATTCAAAGACATAACAATTAGAAGCCAAAATAATTGAAGTTGCTCATGTCCAATTTAAAGATTACTTTATTGATATCCTTACTAAAGTAGTATCAAATAAATTTTTTTATGAACATTAAACAAGTTGGGCATGGAAAATCAATATACACCAACTTGAGGACACTCCCTCATCACTCTCAGCTCGTCTCTTTATTATTGCTATTAGAAATTTTGACCACATTATTATACTTTTCGGGTAGATGCCAAAACCTTGGTTTTAGAGGCCATAGGTGAGCATGACCCAGTTCTAGAATATGGCTTCTTTATTTTGTTTTTTGTTGGCTTAACTCTCATGAGTCACGACTAGCTAAGGCAGTCACGCCATCACCAGAGTTTGTGTACCTGAATATGATTCTGTCCCGACATTGGGATAAGACTTGAGAAAGATGCAACAGCAAGCAACATTTTCCCTTCGCAAAAGCCTACCCAATCCTCAATCACTTCTCATTATAAATATTTTCGTTTCTTTACAAACCTCTTTTTTCCTTTGATGGAATGATTTTTGTCAGTATATAGAGAGAGATTCTTAATTATTTGAAAAAAGAAGCATTCGATTTCGATCCCTAAATTATTAAATATTTTAAATTTCTTTTATTTTAAATGCCAATTTAAAAATTAGACGACACTCTAAATTTAATATGACTAACTCACACAGCATAATGCATAATTGATACTGCAAGGTTTTTTCTTCTATCGCTGCATGAGTTATCCACGTGATAAACAGTAGCTAGGGATAAAGAAAAAGACATTAATTTAATTAGATTTCAAAAATCGCCCATAATCTTTTTATTTAAGTTATAGATTCAAAGAGTTGATCACTCTCATCTGATTGCATGATTGTAGTAATGTTTAAGGCATTGCATATCATCATAATCTCATCTGTAGACTTGATCTCTTAATGATTGTTGAAATCCAGTTAATAATAACCTCTTATGTGTTTTTTAGATGTCAAAATAATTTTGTTAATCAATACTTAATCATCCTTTTGTTTCTCTTCTTTCTTTGGGATTTGCCAATTGTCTTCGTCCTCTTAAGAGCAAAGGATAAAAGAAAAATGTAAGCCTATTCATTAGTTGGCTCATTGGTTAAGATCGAGCTATCCAAAATCACTTGCAATTTCCATAAGTGAATAGGGTTGTGTCATTGCTTACACGAGTAAGCTAATATCAAGTGCCCTTCACAATTGACATTATTTTATAAGTGCAGAGAAAATTCGTATCTTTTTCTTTTCTTTTAAAATGCAAAAATCCTTAATAATTTTGTGTAGTAGAAGAGCTACAAACTTACTAAATAGATGGAATTCAATTAACACCTAAATCACGTTAAATAAGAAATTAAATGGATTAATTAGGCAATAAATAGTATAAACTTTTAGATTCTATAACTAGCTTATGGGGATGTACTTGCTGAATTCTACATTATCACTAGAGCATATGCTAGCAATAGACTTTATATATATATATATATATATATATATATATTTTCTACCTTCGGTTGTATAATTAATAAAACCATACTTTAAGAAACAACACATGATCTTATATTTTTAGGTAATAAAAGTAAAGTGCCTCCAAGGACAAAAGTTTATTTGCTATATAAATAAATTAGATATTTATTTCCGTGTCTAACTACTACCACTAATCATTCACAAAGTAAGAAAGTGAAGTATTGAAACAAAAGAAGAGAAAGCCACACACAAAGATGTGAATAAAAATACCCTTTCCCATAATAGTTGCAAAGCCCATCTTTTCTTTCACTAAAGAAAAGTAGTGTGAAAAAGGTAGGAGAAGATGGTGAGATGGGGTTTTAAAGTATAAGAGGACAATTATGATTGTAGTTTGGAACAGACTCGAATGGGTTGGAGCCCTCCATTGCCTTTCACTATTCTCTTGAATCTTTAGTATCCTTTTCTCATTTTTATAAACGAATCAACAAAATAATACTTGCCTCAAAGTTTGCAATAGTGTTGATTTTAGGTCCCACAAATCTTGGACATGGGTTCCACATAAAAGTGCTCCCAATCTTCAATCGATGGGTGGGCTACCATTGTGTTAATAATAATAATAATAATAATAGTGTTAATAACAATAATAATAGTTCTTGGGCTGGGGTCTATTCTTAGGTTTCTTTTTGTTATTTTTTTCTTGCTAATTTTATCATTTTCCTAACTAGCTGTTAGCCAATTTATTATGTCAAACATTAATATCATTTTTCACTAAACTAAAAAAAAAAAAGTATATCTATGAAATAATAATGTAATATTTAACTAAAAAATTTTGATGCCTTAGACACTTAAAATATTAATGTCAGAGATTAAACTTTATCAAATTAAAAAAAAAATTACTAAATAGCTCTTAAATTACAATCTACAATTTAAAAAAGAAACCATGTATAATAATCTCCGTGGATCTATAGGATAGTGATCCGAGTTAGCTTTTGAAGTTTGCTAGTTGGTCTTCGGAGGTTGGACCCCTAGCTTTTGATCTTTCTAGACCACATTGTGTGGAATCTGAGATGATCATTGACTTGGAAGGTGCTGGGTTTGGTCTTTTATTGGTTGGACCAGTACTAGTTTTAATTATTTATTATTATTATTATTATTATTATTATAGTTACATAGGAAAGGATTAGCAATCAATTTCTTAGAAGCAAAGTACCATTTGCCTTCTCAATTATTTTCTATTCTTAATTTGTCATGGGATTTATTAATTTTTTTTATTTAAACAAAGTTGAGTAAATTATAGACTATACAATAAAAAGTAATTATTTATTTATAGATGAAATTTTGTTTAATATAATAAAATATAATTATTTCCTTGTAAATGAAATCTCATTTAGTATAAAAGTGAAGATCCGAACTTAAAATTTCTATCTCTCATAAACAATTGCTTTTATCTTATGTGAAGTGTTGATGATTTGTTAATTAAACTGAAAGTAGGGTAGAACATGAATAAATTAATCCCTAATGCAGTTTTGCTGATGTATTTTAGGCAATCAACTGCCAACTAATTAAACCGATGGATTATGCAATCAGATATTAAAAACATATAATTATCTTGTCTAATTGTGCAATTAATTTAAACTTTTTAGTCAACACCTATTGGTCAGTTTATTGGCTTTGGGTTAACTTGCGATCCCCCTAGTCTACCTAATTATACAAAATATTACACCTTGACAAGTCTAGAATCTTAAATAAATTATTTAGAACAATATAATTAAATAATTAATTAATGATATAATAGTACCATAGCTTTATTACCAATTTTTACCCAACAAAAGAACACAAAAGAAAGATCTTGTTTTTGGCATTTTGGTTATATAATCAGCCTATAAGTCAAAGGACGGTTAAAACTTTTTCCAAAATCATGGGTCTCCTCCATGTGGAATGTTCTGACTTCTAACTGTAAAAAAACGTTCTGTAAAATCATTAAACCTAACGAACTTTCATCTTAATTCTTCCATAACTATTCATCGATCATGGCATTGGAAATGGATGAGGAAAAAAAAGGGGTGAAAGTTCTGTTAATTATTGGGTAAAAATGGAATTGGCGTTTGATGTTTATTGATTACTTAGGAATTAATTCATAATCAATGAAAAACGATGGATAATCATTGAAGGATAGATGAGAAACCTGACTTTTGTTCTCTTGCAGGGCATAAATTATCAATTGAGTGACCAATTAGATTTAATTTTATGAAATTCAGGAATAATTTGAGAATGTTGTGATCACCATGAGTAATGGACTTGCAAACATGTATCATGCATGAGTTACCTACTCTTTGCATGCTTAGGCATATAGGTATAGATATTCCATTTTTGGAAGATTAAAGGGTGCCTCTTATTTTATTTTCTTGAAAAATTAATGAAAGTATAGATCAATACACAAACTACAAAGGCTGGACCAGTTTTGCTAATCTGAAGCAATTTTGGTTGCTTCTTTAAGGCTAAAATTTTATTCCAGATTGAAGGTTTAATGTGATCAACAGTGCAAGCACCTCTACTGTACAAATAAATAAGAACTATTGGGAGGCTTGCTGTATTAATCTATTCCTTAAAAAATGCATAAATTTTGAAAGAAGGAAATAAAAAAGATACTATATGGTTGGCCTACAGTCCAATTTTGAATATCCAATATAATAATGCAAAAGATAAAACAAGAGTTCCATTTTTTAAGTTCATTTCCCTCATAAAATGTTTCAAGGATTATAAAGATTGGAAACTACATATGCTTTGTTGGGTGTTTTGATATGATCAATTGCATAGGAAAAGAAATTAATTATAAGCAATGATTGCAGGAATAATAGTAACATAAAGTTGACATCTAACAACTTTAAATTTCAATTTTCTTTTAACCTCCAAACTGAAATTAATTGCTTCAGGAAAAAAAGGTTAAAAAATATAAACATAAAAGCAGGCTTAGGTTTGGTCTCCAGCCCTTTCCCTTACCTTTTGTTAGATTTTTCCCTTTTTTTTCTTTTACCTGTCACTTGTATTCTAAGAAATTGATGAAAACTTTCACCCATCATAGCTTTATTCATTCATTTTACCCTCTCTACCCAAATCATAACCTGTCTTTTTAGAGGGCCACGCATTAACCCTCCAACACCAGCAGCATATTTTGATTGGTTCTGCGTTAGTTACAACTTACAAGGTAAGGTGAAAAAAGAGAAAAAAGGAAAACAACAAAGAAGAAGAAATCATGCAAAAACACTATATATAATTACCATGTAATTCATAAGTTTTGGATTTTTCTTTATATAATATATATTTGTGTTTGAATTCAATATTGAGGTAAAGCAGAATTCTTTAGCTCTGCGCAGTTTCATGCTAACGCTGGCATGCTTAAAGGTATACTTCCAATTTTCACGCGGGTGACATGCCCATGATACTAAATAGCCTCACCAAACTTGTACTGTTCTCCCTTTCTCTCACAATATAACTATTATAATTCATTTAGCTTTTGTTTTAAAAATTTATTTGATATGCTGTGACAATAAATATTTCAAAAACAACTGCACAACTAAATAATTAATTTTCTTCTGCTTCAAGTAAATGCAAGGTGATATTCATCTCTCTAGCTCAATTTTACGTGCACATCAACTATTCTCTTTCTCTCAATAATTTAAATAATTTACTTTTGGTTCGATATATACATATCTTCGAGATGCTGCAAATCACGTGATTGAATCATTTCAAACCTAATATCAAACACATAACATGGAAATGTTGTAACTTCAACTTTGGTTTTGTCCTGAACAAGGGAGATGTTAGGATTTCTAGGGTAGGTTAGAAGTATTATTGAGGAAGTAAATTTTGGGCTGTTCGATCTATGTTGTTTGTATAGTGGGAATGAATAATATAAAGGATTGTGGTTGAGATATTACTGCTTGGCTTTGGAACACATTCAACGGATCCAAAGGTTGTTCGAAGAGTGTTTTGATTATTACATTCATTGACTTTGTGTGGTTATTGGGCGAGTTTAATTGCTTTTAATTGAATCCTTTAATGTAATACCACCAACATGATTTTAACACTCAACTCTGTCACCTCCTTATATACCAATTGCTGGCCACCACATGGGTTTTCATTTATTAGATCAGATGTAAATTAAATTCAGACTACCATTTCTTATTTATATGCATCACTGGAGCCTCATTTGAGCCCAGGAGTTTTTCTTTTTTCACAGCTCTTTGATGTAACTTAAATTAATAGAGCTGTTGCTCATGTGAAAGTAGGTCCGCTAGAATAATAGTATTCAATATTAAAGCTACAGAATTAGTGATAATTTCTTCCTGAACCATAATCTAATCTTGCTTAATTGTTTAAGAAAAGAAAAAGAAAAAGGTAAATGAAATGGATCGTAAACAGGTCACCGAGCCGCCAAGTTGGAAATTTTTTTGGTGGAACAATAAGAAATTCCATATATAGGAGAAGTCCCAAAGCTACCTTTAGGTGGGGTTTAGCTTATCTTCAAAGGAATCTTAGATTTGTGAGCTAAGTAGCACTAAGGGAAAAGAACCTTCCAATCTTAAGTGGCTGTAAGTAGCCATGTAAACAAGTGTATATATGTAAACTTGCATTTTTATTTCATTGCAGAAGTGCCCATTTGCATACCTGATGTAGAAGATGAACTTTTTGACACATCCAAACCAGTCTCTAAAAATAATGACATTCTGCTTTGCATGATGGCTTTAGACACTTCATAATAGTCCTCAATTTATAAAGTAAGTGATGCGAACATTAAATATATTCTACATATCTTAAGAATACATCTCCGTATCAATTTTAAGTGGGTATTTTTTTTTTAAATATTACAAGTGGATGTGGGTGTTTCTAATGTGTGAAGATCATGGGCGAAAAGAGAAAAGTATATCATTTCTAAGCATATCCATTTTCAATTCAATTAAAATGATAATTTCTACATTCATAAGAAAATTATAATAACTATTGTAATACTCTCTCCATTTTATTATAACTGTTCTTTTAAATAAAAAAAATAATTATCAATTACTTTTATTATCGAATGAAACATTAATTTTTTATATTTTATTTTATCCTTATATTAGAATATGTTTAATAAATTTTGGAATATATATAGAAGTATAAATTAGTCTAATGTAGCTAGGTTTTTCTTCATAATTAACTATAACGAATGCTTTTCTAATCCGAATGAATTATTAATAAAATGGAATAAATAATTCTTTAATGACTTGTTGTAATATGTATTTTATTACAAGAAAGCACATGTCATTAAATTTTGAATATCCACAATTAATTTGACAGTTGGAAATATAGATATGTACTAATATTATGCAATAGAGAATTAAAGGGGGTTGAAACCTCAGCAACTACTATATTACATTTCAAAATTGAAGAGGAAGAAGAACAATTTGTATTAATTGCATTTTGGTAGGATATATAAATATGAATGACCAGATTGGTTTCCTCTACATAAATTGGCATCATTATATGCAAGCTCTGAGTTTTGTTAACACAACCAAACTTCTCATTAATTTGAATCTTAACCTAACTAGCACTATAAATACTATTTGGTGCATTGGACTTATAGCATATCCCAACTACATCTTTATAACTTCTACCAATAAACTTTGCCATCATATTTGAAATTTATAATAGAATAATAAGTCTCTCTCTCCTCTATATGTTCTTTATTATGTATTTATTTTGTTTCTTTTAAAATGCTAGGGAATTATGAGTCGTAGGGATAAGGTAACAACTTGAAAAATGACCACACTAAACTGAAAATCATAAATGACCCAAGCCAAAGATAAGCTCCCAAAATCTTGTTTTGTCCCCATATTGCAACCGTGTGACTGCACACCAGACGTACCATTTCAAATTTTTTGAACTTATGTTTTTATCTATCATTCAATTTAGATACTTTCAATGCTGATCTAGACCATTATAAGTTAAATTAGTAAATTTTTTAATTCAATAATAATGAAGTAACGTATTCGACAAAAATAATAAGAGTTTGCATAGGGGTCGAAGTTTAATTAAGGGAAAAACAATATGTTAGAGAAATGACATTTATATAAGGGTGGTAAAAGAAAACTTTGAAATTTTAAAAGGCAGTAATTATATAGATTGCTATTTACTCTTTCATCCCTTAACTCATAAAAGAATGAAAGATTGGACCTCAGAATTTTGTAAATCACGTGGAAGAGGACGTGCCCCAGTCGCACAGAGAGAGAGAGCATTTATTTATAGCAGTGAGTTCTGTCAGAATTGAAGGCTGACGGTGATGGATTTACTACTGTGCATTGGTTCATAGGAGGTCCAAAAATGTAAAAACTGATTCTTGTTTGGGACATTGTAGAAATCCATAACAAATTCCAAGTAAATCTGTATCAAATAGAGGAAATTTTTGGAACAATGTGAAAGGTTCTTTAATTACACAAGTTTCACTGATTTCCTCTTTTTTTTTTTCTTTTTTTTTTTCTTTTTTTTTTCTGGGTAACAATTGTGCACTACCTTTTTTCTATTTCTCGTTGAATTCTGACTATGGTTTGTTCTCCTTTGTTTCGTTGCATTTTTACTGTAGCTTTTGCAATTTTTGGGTTCATTAATGTTTCCTCTCTGCAACCCAATAGTGCACTCTCGTACATACCAAATTTGCGTATTTGCAACCTAAAAACAAATCTAAATAAAATGATTAATCAAATGCTAATCTAATAATCGTTTTACACTACTTGCTCCATCTTAAAAAGATAATTTACTTATAATTTATACACAAATTATTGTTATATTTTTAAAATATTCTTAACTTTTTGTAGAAATTATAATTTTAAAATATATTATATAAAAATTAGTTGCACATAAAATATTTATATTAATTAAAGAATAATATTTTTGATAAATACTTATTAAACTATCAGTTAAAAGAAAATTGACATAGTTTAAAGCCGACTAAAACAATATCTTTAAAAATAGAGAAGATATTTTTTGTAATGGTTAATTAAAATTTTGCTTGTGTACTATACGTTGTAAAGATTTGAAACTCCTTTATAATCACTTGAAATCTTTGTGACTAAATTGTATTCAATTTCTTATCTACACGTTATTTATTAAAATTATATTAAATGTTGTTACCAAAGTTGATAAATACTGCACCGAGAAGACTCTTTATCAGAGTTCAAATTAAAAGAGAAGCTCTTTTGAAAAACTGAGCTGCAAAATACATAAATTCACGAAAACTATAGGGAGCATTGTGTAAAATTTAAAACTTATTGAAAAATTGCATATTCTGCCCCTGCACTTTACTTTTATTTTTGATATTACCCACTTCCACTTTTATTTCTATATATTATATCCTTGCACTTCTATTTTCATCAAAATGTAGTCCTTACCTAACATAGCGTGGAAACAGACAAGAACCCGTTAAAACGATTCCATGTCATTTTCCACATCAGAATTTTTTTTAGCATATCCAAGATGGACATGAAATAGAGGATTTCCCTTTTCTATTGTGAAATGTGTTCCCCCTTTTTATTCCTTTAGGGTTTGTAATCGGCAAAATTAGAAAAAAAAACCTTAAAGCTTGTCCTTTTTGCTTTATCTTTGTCAAACTTATAGTCGATCTGCGGCCTTATCCTTTATACTAACATGGAAGGTGGAAATAGCGATTGGAGTTCAGATTCTGGTACAAGCTTTCGACCTCAACTTGTTGAGATGGAGTTCAACAACCATCAACTAGATTATGTCAAAGGGATCTTAAATGCCCTAGACGAATTAAAATTTGAAAGAAATCAAGTTAGTACAAGTTGGCGAGTCATTTGTAGTAATAGAAATGAACAAATGAACAAATGGAGGAACTGAAGCTTAAAATGGATGAAATGAAGGTGAAAATGGAGGTTCTCAGGGTGGAGAATTGTTATTTTGTGGGTGAAAATTAGCTTTTGAAAGAAGAGATACAAAATTTAAAAGAGAGTTGAGGTTTTTAAAATTCAATAACATTGTTCCTTCTAGGTTTAGGTGTAACTGAGGCTTGCTTGATTGGATTTGTATTACGCAGGAAGTAAAATAATTGTTAAAGATTGTGTTTGAAAGGGGTTGGTTGATGTAAAACTTTTTTGGAAATAAAAAATGGTTTATGTACGAAATGTTATGCTATTTTCTTGCCTAGCTTTGTATTGAAGAACAACATTATGCTATTTTATCATTGAATCATTTCAGATTTTTTTAAAGTATTTGCATTTGGTCTGTTCTAAAATTGATGGCATTATTATCAAATTCTGTAAGTCTAGATGTAAAAATTGACCAAACACTTGATGGAAACATTACTGCTAATAAAATGTAATAAGCTATACTAAAAGAACCTTCAATTAATATAATGTTTCAATTCAAAATAAGAATTAAATATATCACAATTTGATTTTAGTTGTTGTAATAAAAGACAACCTCATGTTCTGAACTACCTGAGTAATAAAAGGTTGTCACAAAAATAGAGTTCTGAGTAAAAAAGTATCTCAGCAAAATACAATCACTAAAAGCTCATAGAAATAACTACCAAGTTTTTGGTTAGTGTGGCATTCCACATAAACAAAAAAATATAAGTGATATATTTATGGTTTCCATATTGGTGTTGTTTTCTTGGTCCCATCTCTAGCATTTTGCAGGCCGTTCAAACTGACAGCAGGAGCACCATTCCACTGAAGCCCACGAGCTTTAAATCTTCCATTAAGATAATCTCGCTTAACATTAGTCCTAAAATAAGCCTTGCACCAAGTTTCTATACCATAACTCAAAGCATTTGCCACTATCCCATTTCCAAGTTTATCTAGAATGTCCAACTTGTGCTTCACATCTTTTCCAAAACTTGCCCTAACTATATTTTAGAAGGCAATTTTTCTCTCATCCCCTCCCTATCTTTTAGCCCAGTTAGTATACATATGCCTTGCGCACATCCTATGCTCGCCTTTTTCAAAATATCCTCAATTCCATTCATAAGTCCCTATAAAAAAATCATATAATTTAGTACCGAAAATCTATTTAGATAAAAATGTTAAATTGGAAAGAAACAAATTCTAGTAATTCACCTTTTGCATATCAAGGATAATGGTGTATTGCTCATCATCACCTAGTTCCATATCAGATTGTAAGCACTCATGGACAACCTTTTTTGTATTTAACCCTAACTCTGTGAGGATCATTCTTTCTATAATAAACATATACTCCCTTCATGATAGTGTATCTAGTTATGGCATCCTTCACCTCTTGCATATTCTTGAATGTCATTCCAAAATATAAAACTGGTATCTTTGATGTTGGGTCAAAAGCAACCTTGGTCTTACTCTTTCTTTTACATTCATGACCATAATCATCATCAGTTTTTGAGTAATAACTACATGCTTCAGAACTACTGTCATTACTATTAGTGTCCTCGCTTCCATCAGGTAAATCATCATTAAGATCAATTTCCTAGTAAGGTTCATATATTATATCAATATCGGGTTTCTCACCTTTATCTTTTAATCCTTCCTTATCTTTATTAGGTTTACTTCTATACCAACTCTCTCTCACCTTTTGCCTTGTTGCTTGTAACTTATCGTCTTCGTCATAAGTTAAGCAAGATATATTCACATAAATTTCATCAAAAGTTTGATGCTTAATATATTCGGGAAGCCAATCCTCATCCACTTAACTCATCTTCTTCTATATTATTCCTGGAACTACCACTTTGTGTTCTATCAGTAGTATTATCAACGTCACTAAGAACCTGAACAAATGGTTGATAGGTTGTTGTCTCATTGCAATTGACACTGTTACCATTGCAGTTTTCAACATAAAACTTAATATTATCCCCATCCTTTTATAGCATTGATTATTTCCATTACAGATTTATCATCAACAACACTTATAAAATCTCCAACTAACCTTTGCCTAATATATAAACCAACAATCTTCGTGTACCCTAATTCTTTTACATAAGACTTGACATTGGGATATGATAACAGGTCTACATCCAACCGAGCATGCACTAAACTCCTTACACCTCCCTTATACCTTACTACCCTTTCTCTTTCCTATATGAAAATACCCCCATGATGAATAACTAGGTCAATAATAGGATCACCCATACCTAGCAAATTTATATATATATATAGGCATAGAATACAAATTCCAAAATGCACTCTTACATGTATTCAATATGGAACAATATTAAAGAAATAAGAGAATATACAAGTAGGGAATGCAAAGGAGTATTAAAAGATCCAAAACTCATAGTAATAAAGCAAGTACAAACATTAAACACATTAAACAATCCTTAAAAGCTAGTTTTATTTTAGTTTGTTAATTTATTACTCAATATAAAAATATGAATCTATTAATGTTAAAGAATCTGACATATTAAGACTAGAGACCACAACCACAAAAATATAACCATAAATACAAATTTTGCAGAAATTTTAAATAATTATTTCTTACCTTTAAAGGAACACGCAGGTCCTCAAGTCCTTCAATTACCCCACTCGTTTGCTACCATAATTTCGTCAACAATTATCCTATACAACAAACAAACAACAACGTTAATACAAGCTTCCAAAACCCTAACTAACAAACTTCTTACAGTTTTCGTTAAAATCACCAAATTTTCCTTCATTGCAGGTCTGCAGTTGCTTCGATTTCTTTGGTATGTTGGATTTATGGTAAGGTTTCATATAGATTTATTATCGTTTGCATAAAATCAATTTCGAATGAAGTGTGGTGGTAGAAAGAACAAACAGGTCAAGGATTAGGTTTATCGATTTAGGGTTTAATCGATCAAATCAATTTACAAAGTGGTGTTATTTGGCCTTTTTATTTAGTCCCTTTTTTTTCATATGTGTCATTCATTAAATCCCAGTCGGTGCCTCAAAAAATCTTTCAATTGCATTAAACATGATGTAAATAAGATGTGTTGAGGGTCTGTTAGGTAAGGACTACATTGTGATCAAAATAGAAGTGCAAGAGTATAATGTGTAGAAATAAAAGTGGAAGGGGATAAAATCCAAGAAAAAAAAAAGGTAAAGTGCAGGGGGCTAAATATGCGTTTTTCCAAACTTTTTTGAAAAAGTCTTAGAAATCTGAAATTCCCTCCTTTCAATGCTATGTGATGTTTGTCAAAGAAACTAGTATATTAATTAAAATTGCGCAGGTTCCCATAAAATTGGAATAATTAAACTAAATTAGATTCAATTCTCTGTTTCAGGTGCAGCTTTCCCCTGTGTTATAGATTCTTTATTACCCAAAAGTCAGCGAATCTTGGACGTTGATTTTATCAACCTGGTTAAAAGATATCGCAATCGAAACAATTTTGGCGGTACATGCAGATGCAGTCTTTTCTAGGCATGAGTAGTGGCACCATTAGCAAGGGTCTGTTTCCTGATTTGCCACGTGTACGGCACTGAGAATTTTGCAGTATGAATTCCACCATAGCCTATTTTCTATCAACCGTACCTAGGATATGTAGCATAGACGAATAAATTCTAATATTTTTTAATGCAAAAATGAAAATTTCCTCGCTAGTGAATAAGATATATGTAGCATAGATTTATCAAATTATTTTTTGTAATATTCCTACAACATTATAATAAAGAAATAACTTTAGAATATAAAAAAAGTTATATACCATATTAATTGAAAAATAATTAAAATAAATTTAGTTATATAGCATTACTCTTTAAATTATACTCACCTAGATAAATTTTACTTGTTATTTTAATATTTATTAATATTTTGGGATGAGTATAAAAATAAATGTAAGAAAAAGATAAAAAAATAAAAATTTACTCTCAATTTTCCACTCATCCAACAAAAAGGAAAATAAGAAGTGAAAACTTTCTTCCTTATTTGCTTTCATTTGTCTATAATTTTCCAAATATAAAACAATAATAACCACATTGAATATCATAATAATAAAAATAAAATTATTTTTCCTAAAAGAATAAATCTATAATGCAAGGTAAATTTGTAGAAAGAATTGGATGACTCTATATATTGGGTCTTTTCCTTGAAGGAAATGGAAAAAAAAGAAAGAAGAGAAATATTATTGTTTAATTATCACCCCAAATCCTTTAAGTATTTTCTTTGTTAGTAAAAGTAAAACATTACATAAAAACATATGGCATCGATTTTGTGAGCTACTTGATATGTGTATACTTGGTTAATCATCCCTAAAACAAACACATGGACCAAATTACCAAACTGTCATTCTCATGCTGGTAGACCAACTTAGCACTGATCTATCATTAATTAATACTAACATGAAGCAAAATTGTTTTGTAAATTTTCTAAGCATGTCTCTATTTTGTCATGATACTGTCTAAAAAAAGAGTGAACAACACAGACACAGGAGTGCAATAATTCAATTTCCAAGTCTATGTTCGAAAATGACGTCGTTTCTCTCTGACCCTCATTGACCGGTTTACCTTCTTTTTCTTGCAAAGTCCCGTCAATCGCTTATTCGTAGATTTCACCGTCGGTTTTTACTTTTTCCTCGTGGCACCACTCTTGCCACACGCGCGACAGACAGCCAAATTAGTGTTATCTTTGTGTGTTTTTCACTTCATTGACGATGATGAAACAGCATAATAATGTTTACTGTCCCTTGATAATAAATAGATTAGTTAATTAATTAACGGTAAAATTACCGAAAACCCCTTAATAATGTTCCTTTTTATTATTATTATTATTTTAAAGAAAAGACAAATGTGGAAAGAAAACGAAATTATCAATTGCATTCTATTTTCCAGCCAAACAAACAGAATCTAGAAGGAGGACACATGCACTGTTCTGTGTAAAAAGCTCTCAACAGCTAGCACAACTGGAGGTTCTCTTTGAATTCGTACACATATATCTAAAGTACAATCCATTTCCACAAGCATGGTTATCTCCATTTTTAGTGACCCCATTTTGGCATGTGATCTAATATATATATGCTTCTACTTGTCAACATTTTAACAATATCTACAGTCTCAGTCGTTTTACACCACGAATAATTAGAATCACTGCCCAAATGTATTAATATTTTCAGGCCAATATCACTTCAATTTCACTTAATAATTTAATTTAATTTAAATGCATTTATATTATTTTTTATAACATTTAAATACATTGATGTTACTGATTTGATTGGTTTTATAAATTCTTAAAATTGTTAAAGGTAAAGGTAATATGATTTTAGTGAAATATTAGACATACTATTTCCTTCTTGTAATAGAACTCAGTATACAGAGCTCCATATATGTCAATCCTTTTATTTATTGCAAGTGTAAATGAAATACAGAGCAGTATGATAGATTTCACTCGTTTATTTCATAGGATTAGACATGAAATCTTGAAATTGTTATAAAGGAAACAAGATTAAGTATTACTGATTGGAAGTGTCGAGAGAACATAAAAATGAAGTAGAGTGGTGATGCAATATGTGGATGGATAGAGGGGGAGAAAGGAAGAGCCCACACCAATAATCTGAATTATGCGATGGTGGTGGTAAAGTGAAATCTAAACATTCTCTCTCTTCTCAAATCTCCTTTTTCCACTTTTTCAATTTCAACTCTCTTATATACCTGTTACATTTACACCTCTCTCAAACCTCACCATTCCTCTCAATCAAACAAACTAACAAACAAACACCAAACTATGCTTCTCTTCATCCTCTTCCCTTTCCTTTCCCTTCTGTTGTTTCCATCCCCCGCTCTCTCCCTCAACCAAGAAGGCCTCTTCCTTCACCAAATCAAACTCTCATTTTCCGACCCAGACTCTTCTCTTTCCTCCTGGTCCGACCGTGACTCCTCCCCGTGTTCCTGGTTTGGCATAACATGCGACCCAACAGCTAACTCAGTCACTTCCATTGACCTTTCCAACGCTAACATAGCCGGTCCATTCCCTTCCCTCATTTGCCGTCTCCAAAACCTTACTTTCCTTTCCTTCAACAACAACTCCATCGACAGCATTCTCCCTCTTGACATTTCCGCCTGCCAAAATCTCCAGCATCTTGATCTTGCTCAAAACTATCTCACTGGTTCACTCCCTTACACCTTAGCTGACCTCCCTAACCTTAAATATCTCGACCTCACCGGTAACAATTTCTCCGGAGATATTCCCGATTCTTTTGGTCGTTTTCAGAAGCTCGAGGTTATTTCTTTAGTTTATAATCTCTTTGACGGTATAATCCCTCCTTTTTTAGGCAACATTACTACTCTTAAGATGCTTAATTTATCTTACAATCCTTTTTCACCGAGTCGGATCCCGCCGGAGCTTGGAAACTTAACCAACTTAGAGATTCTATGGCTTACTGATTGTAACCTAGTTGGTGAAATACCTGACTCACTCGGTCAACTCAAGAAGCTTCAAGATTTAGACCTTGCTGTCAACAATTTAGTTGGTGAAATCCCGAGTTCACTCACTGAGTTAACCATCGTTGTCCAAATTGAGCTCTATAACAACTCGCTCACCGGCCACTTGCCTTCTGGGTTAGGCAATTTATCCGCATTGAGACTTTTAGACGCTTCTATGAACGAGTTAACCGGTCCAATCCCAGACGAGTTATGTCAGTTGCAGTTAGAAAGTCTCAATCTTTATGAAAATCATTTTGAGGGGAGGTTGCCTGCAAGCATTGGTGACTCGAAGAAATTATACGAACTCAGGCTGTTTCAAAACCGATTCAGCGGCGAATTGCCTCAGAATCTCGGCAAGAACTCTCCTTTAAGATGGCTTGACGTGTCAAGCAACAAATTTACAGGTGAAATCCCTGAGAGTTTGTGTTCAAAGGGTGAGTTAGAGGAGCTGTTAGTGATACATAACTCATTTTCTGGTCAAATACCTGAAAGTTTAAGTCTATGCAAGAGTTTGACCCGGGTCCGATTGGGTTATAATCGGTTATCAGGTGAAGTGCCATCTGGGTTTTGGGGTTTGCCTCATGTTTATCTTGTTGAGCTTGTCAATAATTCATTTACTGGTCAAATTGGCAAAACTATTGCTGGTGCTGCTAATTTATCACAGTTGATTATTGATAATAATCGTTTTAATGGAAGTTTACCTGAAGAGATTGGTTGGTTAGAGAATCTTGGGTCTTTTTCTGGCAGTGGAAATGAGTTTACTGGATCTTTGCCTGGGAGTATAGTGAACTTAAAGCAGCTTGGAAATCTTGATCTTCATGGTAATTTGCTTTCTGGTGAGTTGCCAAGTGGAATTGATTCTTGGAAGAAAATAAATGAGCTAAATTTGGCTAATAATGAGTTTTCAGGCAAGATTCCTGATGAAATTGGAAGATTGCCTGTGCTTAATTATCTTGATTTGTCTAGCAACAGGTTTTCTGGGAAAATCCCCTTTAGCTTGCAGAACTTGAAGCTGAATCAGCTTAATTTGTCGAATAATCGCCTGTCTGGGGATATTCCACCTTTTTTTGCTAAAGAAATGTACAAAAGTAGCTTTCTTGGGAATCCTGGTTTATGTGGAGATATTGATGGTTTGTGTGATGGAAGAAGTGAAGGTAAAGGTGAAGGTTATGCTTGGTTGTTGAAGTCAATTTTTATTCTTGCTGCTTTAGTTCTTGTTATTGGTGTTGTTTGGTTCTATTTCAAGTACAGGAATTACAAGAATGCAAGAGCTATTGACAAATCTAGATGGACTTTGATGTCGTTTCACAAATTGGGTTTTAGTGAATTTGAGATCTTGGCTTCTCTTGATGAGGATAATGTAATTGGTAGCGGAGCATCTGGGAAAGTATACAAGGTTGTTCTTAGCAATGGTGAGGCAGTTGCAGTGAAGAAGCTATGGGGAGGAAGCAAAAAGGGAAGTGATGAAAGTGATGTTGAGAAAGGTCAGGTTCAGGATGATGGGTTTGGGGCTGAGGTTGATACTTTGGGTAAGATTAGGCACAAGAATATAGTTAAGTTATGGTGTTGCTGCTCTACTAGAGACTGTAAACTTTTGGTATACGAGTACATGCCTAATGGAAGCTTGGGTGATCTGTTGCATGGTAGCAAAGGTGGGTTGTTAGATTGGCCAACGAGGTACAAGATCCTTTTAGATGCGGCTGAGGGGCTTTCCTATTTGCATCATGATTGTGTTCCTCCGATTGTGCATAGAGATGTCAAGTCCAACAATATTTTGTTGGATGGAGATTATGGTGCACGGGTTGCTGATTTTGGTGTAGCCAAGGTGGTTGATTCAACTGGAAAGCCAAAATCTATGTCTGTGATTGCAGGGTCTTGTGGCTATATTGCTCCAGGTCAGCTACACAATCCTTCTTCACTAATTGTCTTTGATTTTTTAATTTGTTTAGTTTTAGTTGTTTTATACTGAGATGTGATGTATTTGTCTCATTTTAATCTTTCATATTTCTATCTACGTGCTCTGCATTTAATGAGTGTGGTTTGCCATTAGACATTAGAGCTGATTGTGTCTGTCTATTACTGGCGATTTAGGACTGTGGTGTTGATTCACTGTCAGCTTTTCTTGCAAATATATTTTGCGCAACAGAATTTAACATGATTTTCTTCCTCTGTTCAATTTTTCCCAGAGTATGCCTACACACTTAGAGTGAATGAGAAGAGTGATATCTACAGCTTTGGTGTGGTTATTCTTGAGTTGGTCACAAGGAGACTTCCAGTAGATCCAGAATTCGGCGAGAAAGACTTGGTCAAGTGGGTGTGCACCACTCTAGACCAGAAAGGAGTGGATCATGTTATTGATTCCAAATTAGATTCTTGTTTCAAGGCAGAGATATGCAAGGTTCTCAACATTGGCATTCTCTGTACCAGTCCACTACCCATCAACCGCCCCTCCATGAGAAGAGTGGTAAAAATGCTGCAAGAGATTCGGCCAGAAAACATGCCAAAGGCTGCTAAAAAGGATGGGAAATTAACCCCGTATTACTATGAAGATGCCTCAGATCAAGGAAGTGTAGCTTGAGTGTTACGATCCTTTTTTTTTTGGGCAAGCGAGGAAAAGCTCCTCAGTTCTTCTGGGCCAGCTTCCCAGTTTTTACCTTGAGTTTGGTGTTTGCATTACAAAAATGAAAGAAAGATGAATCTTTCTTCCCATACAGATAGAGTAGTTGACGGGAAGGGAAAAAAGGATAGTGAGAAAAGTGAAAAAATGAAAGGGAAGGAGGTGTTAAGTTATTAACGAGGAGTTCTTGTACCCGTGTAAAGTAATTACTGTTGAGAGTATTTAATACTATATTTAGTAATGAGTTCTTCTCTTTACTCTCAACTTAATTTCTTGAAAACTGTTGGGCCTTAATTAGCAACTACTGGCAAATTCTGTTTTAATGACATAAGTATGAAAAGATGCCAAACAAGGGGAATTTCTGCAGAATGGCTGTACGTAGTGTGCTATGCAACTCAAAAAGTTAATTTGGTAAGATTATTATTTAGCAGGTATTAGAATATGAGGTGAGTTTACCGGTTTTGGCCTCTGTAGTACAACATGCCATTAGAAATGTGAGATAGCCATTTATCAGGCACTTGAATTGAAATAGTTAGGTGAGGCAGGTCCTTTAGAGATGGGTCCATTGCTATTTAAGTGAAAGGGTTGCTGGATCCCTTTGTGGCCTGTTATTGCTCTGACAATTGCTTGGCAGTGATATATATATATATATATATATATAGAGAGAGAGAGAGAGAGGCTAGCCTGGCCGTTTAAAGGATTCTCGTTAGTTTATTACAAGCTATAATAAGCTGGCTAAATGGTTCTTTATTTCTCATGCAAAATAAAATAAGAAATCCAAAATATTATATATTGCCAGCCTACACCACGCGTATTATATTAAACAAATTAATCAAAAGAGGATGAAAATATATTATACTAATGATTTAAAAAGATTTAAGGCAAGGTGAGGCAGAAGAACCTTCAGAGCTACTAATTTTGATTACCCTTGTATAAGCATTGTTCCTTAAGACTGGCTCATGGAACTTAACCTGTAAGTTGAACATGTTTATAGCCTCTGAACATATTGCAAAACTGTGCATGTCTTGAATATTCCGAATTTATTTCAAGTGTAGTCATTAGTGCGCCCGTGAACCGCCAGCCGAGAGGCAGAGACTACAATATGGTCATAATCAATGAATTGGATGCTGATCTAATGGTTTATAAATTATAATGGGGCCGGGGCACATTTCACTTTCTGGTCCCATAACGACTTTAAAGTTGAGTTTTAAAACGACTCTTGTTTGGGCACATCAACACGATTCCTCGATTGGAAGTTTTATTGCTATGCCCCCATCGCCCTACCAGAGGACGTTTCACTGCCTTTTCTCTCTGCCCAATATCTCTATTGCAATAACAGCCCTTCAACTACACTAAATTCAAAATTCTAAAGTCTTAAAACAACTTAAGCTTTTATTATCGAACATAGAGTTGATATATTTATAACTCCAAAATTTAAATTTAAATTTAAATTTATGTGGTCTCAGTTCTTCTCGTTTCGGTTTAGTTAAATTTCTCCAGACTAAAAGAATTTGCAAATTCTTTTTTACTTTTGTAATTGAACCGAATCAAGTCGAATTTTGAAGAGCTCGAACTCGATTCGAGATTTTATATTTAAGTTCAATTTTAATTAATTTTAAAATTATTACACTCACAAGTAGCTCGAACTCAATTCGTAAATAGCTCGTTTATTATGCTAATTAAGCTAAATTTAAATTTGATTTGCTAAATAGTTATATAAGCATTTCTTAATATTAATTATTATATATATGTGTGCGTATTGTATTATAGTTTATAAATATAAATATATAATTTGAATATAAAAATAAAATTAATTCAAAATCCAGTTTAAATCATTAAATAAGTCTGCTCATCAAGTAGAATACGAGTATGTTCATAAACTTTCTAAACCAAGAGAGTTCAGGTTTGAGCTCGCGAGCCTACCAATAAATAAATTTGCTCATGAGCTTAAATACTAGCTTGTTCAAGAGCTTTTCAAATGAACCAAGTTCGAGCTCGAGCTAGCGAACCAATAAATGAACAAGCTATTAAGCTAACAAATTAACTTTTGTTAAATTTGAATTCGATTTGATAAAATTATTAAACTCAAACTAAACTCGAACATAGCTCAATTAACTCAATAAATAATTCTGAACCAGCTTTGCTGTTAGTTGGTTTACAATCCTACCTTCAAGCATTGGCAAATGCCAAATAATATCCCATGAAATGATATTAATTGAGATGTCATGTAATAAGATGAAGTATGGGGTTTATTTGTTGTTGTAGATCCCAAAGACCTTAACGACTAACTGTCTCTAACTTTAGTAATTGTTCCAGGTCAAGCTATAAGGAGGCACAGGGGCAGCAGCATCATTAAGAAACTAATTGATTGGAAGCCCGAGCTAATATGTTGTAAAAGAGAGCCTAATATTTGCAGGTCTAGTTGGCATTTTGGGTGAAAGAATTACAAAAGCCCAACATATGATCTGCATAGCAAATATCAAAATACAATTTATTCAAAATCGGACATGGGCTGCCACGTTTGAACCTGGCCTCGGTTGGGCCGGTTTCTTAGTTGGAAACCCTGTAAAGTTATAAAAAAATCTATGGTTACTTTTTCGTTGACACAGTAAACTAGAGACTTCACAGTAATTTCCTTTTATTATCATAATGAAGTTCAATTTCCAGCATATAAGTACAAAATAAAACAAGCAACTCTGAACACCAAGTTCAAAGAACACAAAATAATAATATAACAAAAACCCAATTGCCATTTGCTCAAAATCAAAGTTTAAGAAAGAACCACCTATTCTTGCCACTCTTTCCCTTCAAATCTTTTCTTGATATCTTTAGCTCTTATCTCTGGAAACCAAAGCATTAGGACTAACAACATCTTTCAAATTATTATCAAAAGTAAATCTAGTACATATCAAATGACTATAAACTATTAGACTTCACAGTTTACCCCTCGTATAAAGGCCAAATCTAATGGCGAAAAAGATTGGCTAAAACATTAGTGACGAGATTATAATATTTTCCCATGTAATATGTTTTGTATGTCTTGCTTATGTCGGTTGGATGGGAAAGTTCCACAAAACCCATCCCCGCCCCCCTTCCCTTATTCCACGAATTTGCTGGGTTTTGGCTTATATGGACTAGAAGGTGATTAGTTCAGAGTTCCATCATACTGCAAAGATACTGGCTGTACGGATCCCGTCCATTCAACAGACACCGCACCATTTATCAGCTAATCTTTATTTATTCAATCCTGTCAATACTTTTACTATAATTATCTTTTATTAGAAGGCTAAACGTGTTCTTTTATCTTTTTAAATTAAAAAAAAAAAAAGATAAACCAAAATTATTAATTGCACTTACATTCGTACTAACAAAATTTAAATCCTCTTCAAATTTAAAACTTTCATTAACGAAAAAAACCTTATTTAAATTAATACTGTTAAATAAAAAAGCTTGAGATATGCTACATGCAGGCCTGATTGCCTACAAGAAAATCAATAATAGCTTTTGTAACATTATCCCCTGTTACAATAACAGCAATGGAAACTAAAGAAAAAGAAAAAAATCTGTCGCAGATAGACACATCTTAACAATCTTTCTTATAATAACATTTTTGTAGGTTTCATATAATAAATAGAGAGTATGCAAGACCAGTTAAATGTTAGGAGGCACTTCCTTAAAATCAAATGAGTTGTTAATATCACTATCAATATTTATCAGTCCAATTCATTAGTTACACAATGGTTTTTAGTAAGTCAAATTTGAATTTATTTAAAAAATATTTATTTGTGTTAAATTTTATCAATATTAAATCAAATATATGTAACAACAATTTAATGGAAGGTATAATTGATAATGTATCATTTAAGATGAAAGAAACTTCTAATAATTTATTAATTAAATTTTATAAAATGATATTAACATTTAATTAATATTTTTTAAAATTAAGAATTATTGTTCAATTAAACGAATAAGTGATTAGTTAGATATTATTAATAAAATAACAATCCTTATAAGAAAACAACCTTATTTTGCAAATTTTGATGAACCTTATCGACCAGAATTATTACCTAATCATGACAAACCAAAACACAGATAGACATATAAAGTAAAGTAAATGCATCACATATAATCATCATAAAATCTAAATCTAAATCTATAAAAAAAAAAAAAAGAATTTGGTCAAATCTAAGCAAATTTTTTGTTAACAGTTTCATCAGCACTTATGGAAAAGTACAAAGAAAGAGAGGGCGGCCAACCATAACTATAAATCAAAAGGAAAATATAGAATTCCAACTTTCTTACCAAAAAATCTCCATTTTTCAAAGCATACACATTTTACGCCAGTTAGATGCCTCATCTTTTCTCAATTGTCTTTTTCTTTCAATTCTTCACTTCTTATCATCTTTCTGTAACTCAATCCATTATATAAATAATTTTCTTGCAAGAACAGTCGTAGGGTAGCCTACTTCTCCTCCTACACCATTTCTCCCATCATTATATCAGGTTATCAATCAAAAACCGTACCCCAAGAACATCAAGAAAATTCAAAATTAAAAAACTATGAATTCTGCTGAGCAAATTGCTTATGATTTTATCTTGTCTCTTCTTGCAATTACTCTTGTCATCCTTGGTCTGGTACTGATCTTCTTTTGTAGAAAGAAACCTGTAGAATCTGAAGAAACACTTTCGGTCAAGGTTTCTGCACCGACATATTCATTAACAGATATTGATGCTGCTACTGATGGCTTCAATCATCGCAGAATTGTTGGTACAGGTCATTTAGGGACAGTATATGCAGCTGTAATATTGCCAAGACAACAGCTAGTAGCTGTTAAAAGAATACACCCATCTCTTGTTTTAAGTAATCCTGGTTTTGGGTTCTCTTCGATACTCAAAACTCTTTCTTTAGCTCAACATTCTAATATAGTGCCTATATTAGGGTTCTCTCAAGCTCCTGGTGAGAGAATCATTGTTACGGAATTTGTTGGTATGGCTAGTTTAGATTTTTATTTGCATGAAAATTCTGACGGCGGTTCATTATTGGATTGGAGCCGGAGACTGAGGATCGGCGCCGGTGCAGCTAGTGGGATGCAATACTTGCATGAAGGGATGGCACCAAATGTCGTACATGGGTGTTTTAAGGCATCAAATGTGCTATTAGATGTGAAGTTCTGTCCTAGGGTTTGTGATTATGGGCTCTATTTTTTAGCACCTAATGAGAAGAGAGGGCTAGCTGGATATGTGGATGATGAGTATTGGAGTCAGACTGGTGGCGGTGGACCTTGTAAAGCAAGTGATGTTTATGGGTTTGGGGTAGTTTTGTTAGAGCTTTTGACTGGTAGAAGAAGTGAAGGGGGGCTACTTGTTAAGTGGGCGTTGCCTTTGATTAAAGAAATGAAGTTTAGTGAACTTTTGGACCCTAGACTTGCATTACCTTCTGATATGAATCAAATTATAAGACTGTCAAAGGTTGCTTCAGCTTGTGTAAGCAATAGTAGGAAAAATAGGCCTACGATTGTTCAAGTAGCAGCAATTTTAAACAGTTTGGAGAGCGAGATATGTACATGATTGGAATTGGATTATGATGCATTTTCATGATTTGATTTGTAGATCATACGAGTCAAAATTAATGTAAAAAGGGAAAAATCAGAAATCTTATAGTGTTGAAGATGGAAACTATGTAGAGAACTGGAGATGTAAATTTTGATTCTGATTATAAAGTGGCAGAGTTCGTCAAGTGGGCCTAAAATTTAAGGGGAAGCATGTTGAATGGGACAGGGCAGGGCCGGTGACTTGTCGCTAGGGACGGTGAATTTAATTTTTTGTTTTCATGCAGGGTAGGGATCTCTTTTAGAGTGAAAGGAACCCATTATTTCTAGTCTATTTTCTGTATAGTATCTTTAGCATGCCATTGGTTCATGATTAGATTGATTGGCTTTCTTGTTAATCATTTTTGTATAATTGCGATTAGTCATTTGAAATTCCTGCACCATCGTCACCCATCATCACTCATCTACAATTTCCTTGCGTGAATTCGTTAATACATAATTAAATTTTAATATAAAATGTGACATATATATATATATATATATATATATATATATATATATATATATATTATTAGTATTTTATAATTTAATATTAGAAGATTAATAAATATTTAATTATTAGAATTAGTAATATGTTAATTATTTATTAGTTTTTTTATATAGATCAGGATATAAGTCTAAACTAGAAAAGGAAATTCTAAAAAAGGATTAAAGTGTAGTTTTTTGTCGAATTATTAAAAGACTAGACTGAAATATATGTTACAGAAAAAGCATAGAAGCCCAGTTCTAATCAGTAATGCTATCTCTCTAATTTCTTCCTGGGCTAAATATGAGGCCAGAGTTATCGGGCCCAATGATACGCAAATGGTGGTTTGGATTGCATTCATATGGCATGTGAAAAGTTTATGCTATGGCCTCTTGGGCCTCATCATTTTCATGAAATATCATTCCACTACTAGTTGCATATGGTTTTCCATTATTATTTCCATTGCAGAAGAAAAGGGAAAAACAACAATGATGGTAGTAGCATGTTAACTTGTAGAAAAGGATTCATACTTAAAAATTTAATTAGCACATTTACCAGACATATTTACCAATAATTCCACATTTCCACCCGAAAGAAACCAAATTAAATCGTTGTGCATATAAATAAGAGACAAATGATGGCGCTAGAATTATAGTAATACATCTGATAAGTAGAATAAAAGCACTAAAAAGCGAAGCACCAACTCATTTGATATGAGATTATCATCATTTACATAAGAAGATCCATTACTGAATTTTGTTATTATTATATAATTAATATGCTATTAAAAAAAGAAATTAATTACTTAATATAATAATTACATAAATTAATATTAAAAATTCCAAGGAAGGCTAATTTTATAACACATCGACAAAATTATTATTTACTAATAATATAAGTTAAATATATATATTAAAATAATGACTAACTATTTTTTTATATTAAGGAGGACACACTCTAAGAAAAAAGGACCACTAGACCGTGAACTGCACAACAGTCAGTAGTAAGCCTTTTATACTCGCCATAAAAAATAAAAACTCAATTAGGCTTTGTTTGTTTTTAAAAAATATTTTTTTGAGAAATATTTTATCTTATTTTTTAATTTTTAGGACACTAAAAAAAATAAGAGAAAAGAAAATAATTTATTGCTTAAACAAAAATCATTTCAAAATACATAAAATAACTTTCCATTTAGAGAATGGAAAGTTATTTTCCAAAACCTTAAAGACATGTTACTAGATTTTCAATACTTATTGAATACAAAGACATATGGAAAAGATCAATATTATAATTTTTTTTTGAATATAATCTTCTATTTTGCTTCTCTTTTCAGTATTATTTATAGGTTTAATAAACTAAGTCCAATACAAATATGATATGTAATAGTATAGATTATTCTTTTAAAAAAAATAAATCTAAACTCCAGTCGAATATTAAAAAATATTTTTCAAGTGATTCTTAATTTTGCAATTAAATGCCGGAGAATATTATCTTTTTCTGAAATATATTTTTTAGAAAAAAGGTTTTTCAAAGAGAAAATTATTTTTCGCAAACAAACGGAGCACTAATATTGCAATCAAACGCCGAAAAATATTTTGTAAAGAAAATATTTTTCAAAGAAAAATTTATTTTCTATAATTTGGTTATCTATAAATCACCAATACCATACTAAACCTCAGTTCTTTTAAAGTTGAATGTACCAGTACCATACCAAACATAAAAGGATCCGTACCGTATTGTACCAATTTTTACGGTAAAATACAGTTTGGTTCGGTGCTATTTTCGGTTTTAAAAAATATTAAAAATACAACTTTAATCTCATCTTTAATCAAATATATCTAGAGAAAATATGATTACCAACCCAAAGAAAGTAACATGAAAATCTAAATTAGAATTACAATCACATTCTTGAACAACATGTTTTGCAATTCAGTCACTTGTAAATATAATAATTCATTCAATGTTCTAATATAAACCATTAAAATATATGTTACTGCTAGCATAAAAATATTTTACAGATGGCAATCCTTAAAATAAAATATTTTTCACAGTTGTAGCCAACAATCTATCCAACAAAAATAAAAGTAAAAAAGTAAAAAAGAAAAGAAAAATACCCGAGACTGAGCAATGGTGGCACAGTTATGGAAAGAGAGAGCACTAAAGAGGAAGACGTCTACGCGAACCAATTCTTGCTTCTGCCTTTCTGCGAGCCAATTATGTGTGGCGCTAAAAAGGAAGACGTCTAGGCGAGCCAATTTCTTCCTTCTTCTTTTTAATTTTCTGTCCAGAAATTTGCCTTAGGGATTTTGTCTTTCTGAATTAAAAATTGAGAGGTGCGGCGGTGTGTTCTAAATAGAAAGACGTTTACGCGAGCTTTTTCCTTTTGATTTTCTGTCCAGAGATTTGCTTTAGGGATTTTATCTTTCTGAATTGCAAAATGGGAGATGCGGTGGTGTATTCTAAAGAGGAAGACGGTGTGTTCAAATTGTTAGATATAGGCTTGTAGTATGTGGTAAAAAAATGTATTAGGGTTAAGTTAGTAGATAGTAAATTATAAATTTAGTATTAGAGTAATGTATCAGTATCAGTATACTATATGATATACTAATATATAACTTATACTTTTTTATAGAGTATAAAGTACATTATAATATTATAGTTACTTTTAATATGTAGTATTTTTTTCTTATTTCGATAATAATTACTTGAATTATATAAAATGATAAATATAAACCAAATTTTTTTATAGAGTATAAAGTATTTGATAATATTATAGTTATTTTTAATAGGCATTATTTATATAATATAAATAATTATTAATAAATATATGTAAAAAAATTCAGTTCTACGGTTTGGTCCGGATAAGTACAAGACGGATTGGTTGGTACGGTTAGGGTACAGTTTTTTACTAAAGAACCAGTACCATACCGTAATAGTAAAAAAATTCGGATCAATTCAATTTGGTTATAAAGAATTTCGGTTATTTTAGTTCTGATATTTTTCGGTACTATTCGATTCGGACGGGAATCACCGAGATCCATGCTCAGCCTTAAATAGAACATTAATATAAAAAAAAAACTCGGATAGAAGGCCTCTCACGCTACTTGAACTATACGTGAAATGTAAATTGCGACCGATTTAATAGACAGCTTTTGTATATGCACGAATATTTATATGTATACTCTGCAATATAGTAAAAGATGACAAGTTAGTCATTTAGTTGGGATTCGAAAGCTAATTAATTAAAAGCCAAAAGGATGATTATGAGGACTTGTAAAAGGAGAAAGAAAGGGAATATGCGATACGAGTAGCAAATCCTGTCGAGTTCCCTTGATGAAGAAGTTTTCAATTTATAACGACTAATGTACAAAATTTTCCAAACTCCATGTACTTTTGAAGGTAAATTTATATTTTTAAAGCATAAAGTAAGTTCCTAGATCATGTCTCACCTATTGGATGCAAATTAAAGCTCTATGCATGCCACTATATATATATATATATATATATATATATATATATATATATAATCTCATTAACTCTAAACCCTAAACCCATGGTCTTTTTGAAATTCCAATAAATATATAAACATAATGTAGGAGACCGCAGTGGAGATGTATTCAATATTTTCTAACAAAGTTATGTAGCGCACTAGAAACAGAAGTCGTGGATTCCCACTTTATAAAATGTAGTTCCATCTTGGAAATGTTCTCCATATCACTCTGGCACCTATTTTCTTGGAATTAAGATCCCTCTCTTCACATATATACATGTTATATTGTTTGACTTGGAAAATGACCTTCACGTCAATCACTTATTCTTTCATACATAAAACTTTTCTGATGGTTCCCTTGTTTCTTCGTGTCAACCTAAAGTTTCCCTGGATTACCCATATGAATTACAAGTATTGCTTCTTTGAAACTTATTTGTGAAAAGAAAAACAAGAGAGTTTCCAAATATTTGCTTCATAATCGCATGTAGCTTTCTTGTTCTGTGTCATTGCAGTTAAGCAATCTTCTTAACTTCACATCCTTCAATAATTCAAGTTTCAGCATAAATACATAACAAAATAACCGTATAGACTCGTACGATGAACACGTACTTATTTACAATAGACTTATAGAATGAATACAATTTCTATTCACAATATAAACATGCAAATATTAATTATTTAACATGACATCGTTATCTCATTTTTTTTAAATGAATATTATTATCTCATGTTAGCTTTTACAAAGTATACTAATTAAATTATCTATTTATAAAAGTATAAATGTATCTTTGGTGCCTAATTAAATATAATTCTAATAAAAGAATAATTACAAACTTTTTACCAACTAAAATCTTTTGAGCATATTAATTATTAAATAAACATATATATAAAATTATATATAACATTTGTATGCACATAACAAAATCCCATAGTTAAAGAAGCTAGGCGACTATTGAAAACAAGAACTAGAGGACCCATCATTAGAATATGGAAACATACATATTGCCAAAGTTTTCAAAACCCTAATCCATACGTTAAAGGTAGAAGCTAGAAAACTTAAGAAAGAAGCTTTGTGTTATTGCTTCTTTGAGAAGCTGAAGGAGAGGACGCGAACAAAAATATATCCACAACATGTCGCTTAATAATGCAAGAAAACTACGTGTGGGACATTATACAGTACAGTAGTAATCTTTCAGCTTTCTTGGGGCTGCCAGGCTGTCCCCAATCACATCCTTTGCTTGTTTAGTTTGGTCCGCAGGTGATTGGGAGGTGCGTTAGCTGCTGACGGTTTTCTATAATCTTGTGATCAAAGCAAAAACAATAGGCTTGTAGCGAAAGCGAGTGAATTATTATTATTTTTTTTTTTTAAACATAATCGCTGATTAAGTAATTTAGTAATATCATATTTTATTATGAGTATTTCATGAAATTTATTCTATTCCACATTCTTGTCTTTTTTTTTTTTTCTAAAATATATATATTTCATCTCTAATATAAACTACTACATATGAGATTATTAGTGATCGAAATAATTAACAGGAAAATTAACTTTAATTTTACATATTTTATCTCATGACATTAATATTTTGACTAAATAAACTAACAGAGTATTGATTATAATGGAGAGTAGAAAATAGAGGATATAAGTGCATATTTTGTTAAATGAAAGAGAGAAGAGTGCAATATTCCTAATTAAATGACTCTTTCTTGTAAATGGTTAAAATATTTAATGCATTAAATAGAATTTCAAAGAATTAAGTCATACACGAAATTCACATTTTTTATTGTCAAAATAAATGTTTTTCTTAATGTCGATTTTAATGGTAAAGTGTCCGGCGTTAGCATGCAGGGGACTTTATTCTTATTTTGCGGCAGAAATCCATAAGAAAATTCATTTTATTTAAAAAGAAAATATGAAAGAGAAAGTAAAATAAAAATGATTAAGTTAAAAGAGATTTTTTGATGTAATTGAAATATATATTAACTTACTAATATGGTTCAGTTAAAAATTCTATCTATTTTGTTATAATTTAAATTAGCTACAATCGATTTCATATAAATTTGATTACGTAGAACTTTCATCTAATTTAAAATATATAAATTTTAGATTTGTAAATAAATTTTAAAATTTTATAGATTTCAACTAAATACAACCTAAAAATTACTTGGTGGAATGGCGGTAATTAAAGTAATTATAAATTTTAATTTTGGAGGGAAACCATTTGCAGTAATAAATTATGCCAAAATACTGTTTGTTTCAAATTGGATAAAAGAAATAATGTAGGAGAGAGAGAGGTCAAGTTTTCTTGATGTGAGAAGTCTAGGCGAAGAAATGGAATAGTAATTTAGTAGAAATGGCAATACAATTTGGTGTAAAATATACTTTTATATATATACACATACAAAATACAGCCATATTGTAATTTTCATTTCATTTTACTCTTTAACATTTTTAGCTTTAAGCATACTCTAGGTTGACATTGCATCTTCTAAAGAGGTAAAACGTCCTTCTTTAATTAAATCTTTTTTCTATTCAACATTTTATTTTAGTTCTAACTTTCCAAAACTAAAAGCTAATAAAAAATTCTTTTTTTTTTAAATGTATATATGTGTATTAATTAATGCATTGGTATATGTTAGTATTTCAACAATATGCAAAGAAAATTTTTTATTGGAGAGTTTATGTTTTACACTTTGATTTATATATATCTTATTATTTAAAACTGATAAATATATTTTAATTATTTATTAATTTAATATATAAATAAAAATATACACCGAGCCAATAAAAAAAAATTCAACGCATAAAACATCCGAGTATGCAAGAATTAAAGCAACCCGAAAATGATAAACAAGACTGCACTAATTTTGTTATGTACACGTATATACTGTATGATAACCAAACTTGACGTTCAAGCAACCCATTTTTTATTTCTAAATAAGTCTCATATTTATTATTATTATTATTATTATAATGTATCTATCTGCATCTTGCTTTATATATATATACTCTTTTATCAAATCTCTTCTCTTCCTCTCTCTTTCTTTCTGTTTTGCGAAGAATCTGCAGAGAAGCTAAACCCAATTAATCAAATCATATAGAAAAGAGAAAAAGGTGTAGTGTAGAAGCATTAAATTCCTGTCCTTCTGCCTAACTTGAAGATACCAGAAGTGGTTATTTGGGTTTTTATAGCATAGCACAGAAAATATGTTTTTATAAAAAGACAAGCTTTTCTTGATTCTTGCCTCTCTTTTTTTTCTTTCTGTAGTTGCGTGTTTTTATCTCATTTCTTTTTCTGGTCTGTTCTTATTCTGATGCAGTAGCAGTTCTAGCTATCAGCAGTTCTTGATTCCTTTTGTAGGAGAAAGAGAAAGACTGTGATATGGGCAAAGAATAAAAAGTGGAGGAAATGACATGGTGCAATAACAATTCAGTCGATGAGAGAGCCATTCAATTAGTCACAGCAGGCGCCGCCATCCCAAAAGAAAACACAACCTTTGTCGACAAGAAACCCAATGAAATTCTAATCATAACTTGCCCTTCTTGTGGCCATAACATTGAATTGCAAGATCAGGTAAATATTGACTTAGCTTGTCTTGCTGTTGTTTGTTGGAATTGTTTGTATTATGCGTGTTCTGATTTTATCTTTTCCCGTTTCTGGGACAAATTATAGGCAGCTGCTGGTATCCAAGATTTGCCAGGTTTACCGGCAGGTGTAAAGTTTGATCCAACTGACCAAGAAATTCTTGAACATTTAGAGGCAAAGGTGTTATCTGATACGAGGAAACTCCACCCATTAATTGATGAGTTTATCCCAACATTGGAAGGGGAGAATGGAATTTGTTATACTCATCCAGAGAAGCTACCAGGTAAATTTTTGATTGTTTAATTTTAGTTACTTTTTTTAATTCCTGCTAGCATATATAGCAAGGTGGTTAATAATCTTGTTAATTAAGTAGATCCTTCTGAGATTAGCTTCATATTCAAGTATGAATTGTGGGCGCAGTAATGCACTGCAACTCCAAAGTCAGAAAATAAATTAATCATTTCATGTTCTGTCTCTATTTGTAATTCTGGATGACTTGTAAAAGAAAATTAAAAAAAAAACTGAGAAACATTAAAGCTGCAAATATACATATATACACACACACGTGTGAAAGCTGAAACACATGCTTTAACTATATTTTATCATATAGAATTATTATATTTTGTCATATAGAATTATTAATATTAATTATTTTTTAAATAAGAATTTATAAAAATTAATTTCTTTTTCTATTTTTTAATCTATAACTATAATACCATTTTTATTTTTTATTTTTATTTCAATTCTTACATTGTTATTTTTAATTTCTTACTTCTTTATTTTATTTTCAATTACTTTATGTTTTCACATATTATCAGATTTAAAAATTTATGAATAAATTAAATTATTACAAACTTTAGTATTCATTGATATCATCGCGCTCTTGTAATGAGCATATAAGCAATCAGTAGCTGGCATTTTCCAACTTAGTATGTTTTTATGCATTCAATATCATGGAAATTGTCATTGAAGTATAGGATACCTCTAAATTAATATTACATTAATTCATTGTATAAAAAAATAATTACATAGTGTGTAAATTTATTAAAATTTAATAATTAAATATTAAATTTTGAAAGTTATAAGAAATAAATATAATTATCACAAGAAAATTTGCATTTTTTAACGATTTTATAATGGACCGATGAGGAATTACTATTACTATAGAATAGCAATAATATTTTAGCGACATGTGAAAAGATTGTTGCTATATGTGGTGTGAATATTTGGCGCTTGTTTTTGTGACAATGCAGAAAACAAACATTTAACTACGAATAAAACAAACAAACGATTGATGCTACAATTTTACAAAAATGTCACATTTATTATAAGATATGAAACTATATCAAAGCTAACAGGCAACATTAGTATGTTTTACGATAATTTGTTAACGAAGAAAATCGCAAGGCAGTTTTTTATCACAAAATAAATTACATTTTTATTTTTGTCAATGATTAAAACTACAAAGTTTTTCTTTTATATTTATTTCAAGCTATAATTTAGTGTGTAAAAGTATAAATTATTGATAATCAAATGTTTGAATTTTTAAAAGTTATAATTTAAATTAATATTTTTTTTTATATTGAATATATATATGTTAATAACAGTTATTGGCGTAGAACATTAGAACTAAGATCCTCACCTTGGAATAAATTAAAACAAATAAATTGATGAGAAAATCTTTTAAATAATATTTTCTTTTATAGATTCATTTCATTGTTCGGACTACCACTATTACACTATCATTTACATTCATTGATTTTTCTAAAAAAATTAGGTAAAATATATATTTAAGCTTTTAAGTTTTTCAGTTTTATTTTATTTTAATGGGTCTTTATACTTTTGTTTTTGCTTATATTGAGAACTTAATGGTCCCTAATCAAAGTAAAAATAAAAGTATAAGAGCTCAATAGAATAAACAAAAAATTTATAAATATATATAAATTTTTAATAAAATCAAAAATAAAAATGCAATGATTCAATAAAATAAAATAAGATTTCAAGAGTTCAATAAATTAAAACAGAAAAGTTTAGAGGCTTAGTAATGGATTTTGCCAAAAATCTATTTCTAATATTGAGCAATACCATATCTTCTACAATCCACTGCCACAACTTTACATATCTAAAACGAAATTAATTATTGTTGAGAATATTAATTTTGATTATTTGTACTTCTATTTATGACACCTATTATGTTTAATTTTTTTAAACTATTTTTATGATTTTTAGTATTTCAATAAAAGATTTTCCCCTTTAGATGTAGAGATTATCTTTTACTCTAAAGTTACAACAGTTAAAATTTTTTTGTATAGTAGCCGGCTTCACACACTTAAATGTCAATAATTTTTGAATGTATATTATAATTTTTAAAAATATAAACATTTGACTATCAAATATTACCATATTCATATACCTATTATAATTTTTTCTAAAAGGATAACTTATTATTTTCTATTGATATGGTTTATGGCCTTATAAACATTTAAAAGTTACAAATTTTAAAGATTTAAGCATTTCATTATCAAATCTTTAACATGTTTTGATCCATCATTTTTGTAATTATTTATGTGTATACTATGCATTTACTTAAAAACAATTTATACATAGTGTCTACATACTTCTAGATAATTAGAATGTCCTCATATATTTTTCAGTCTTATATATATTTATTGTTCATATATTATCAAAGCTACTTATACATCTTTATAAAAAGAAAAAAAAAAACTAATTGTAAAAGTATGAGAAGTTATTAGTTATTAGGGTATACATTTTGAACAAAAGATTATATACTTTATATTAAAGCTATAAATTATTAAATTACTATTCCTATAAAATGCGGCCTGTTTTGATTTTTTGTTTAAGTATTAAAATTATTAATTATGAGAGCATTCATTTAGAAAAGTTTTACTGTATCTAGTGATGGTTCTTCGATGTCTAGTCACCAATATTAATACACTATTACTGGGGTCATTCACAATTGCATCAACGGCAGCAAGATAAAATGTAATCGTGTCATATGCTCTGAAACTATAGGAGAATTAGATTTGATTAAATAAAAAATGCTACCATATCTTAGCCAGAAAATATAAAATGTAAGAAAACGTCTTGTGTCTCTAAATACAATCTTATCGTGCAGGAGTAAGCAATGATGGCCAGATCCGCCACTTCTTTCACAGGCCTTCAAAGGCATACACAACCGGAACTAGAAAAAGAAGAAAAGTGCACACTGATGAAGATGGAAGTGAGACCCGATGGCACAAAACAGGCAAGACTAGGCCAGTTGTATCTGGTGGGATGGTGAAGGGATTTAAAAAGATTTTGGTTCTCTACACAAACTATGGCAGACAAAAGAAACCTGAAAAGACAAACTGGGTTATGCACCAGTACCATCTTGGCAGCAATGAGGAAGAGAAAGACGGAGAGTTAGTTGTTTCAAAGGTTTTCTATCAAACTCAACCTAGACAATGTGGCACCAGCATGACAAATCGAAGTAGTGATGACAACAACCCTATAGCTACACATCCGTCTTTTGTTGATTACTATAATCCAGCTTTCATCTCTTATGATCATCATGAAAGCCATAATAGAGAAAGCCCACCTCAGTTAATCCCAAATTTGGTTGTTCAAGGTGAGGGGTCTTCCTTTTTTCGATTGGTTGCAGAAACAAGCAAAGGAAAGCTTCAGAGAAAATAGAGATGCATGAGTAGAGCAGCAATGACAAAGACTGTTTTGGTTGGTATTGCTGTTGTGGTGTAGCAGTCATATATATATAACTTATTCCACAGAGATGTAGTTGGGTGAAGGAGATGAGGATTGGGGAATGATATGAACGTACGTACGGCTTCTTTAATTTTTGTAAAAAGCTCAAGATTCAGATTCTTGGAAGATTTGACCATGACACTTTCTGGCTAATATAGTAGTTTAAGCAGCGAAAACAAGGGTTGAGACTGTTATTATGGTGAGCATATGCACTTATATGGTACGAGTGTACAAAGATGACTTTCTTTTCTTGCATAAGCTTTGCTAGTCACTGTTGTTCTACATATATATATACAGTTAGTAGAGTGAAATTTCTGTGTAGAGTTTATATTCATGCATGCATTTGAATTTGAAATTTTTAGAGTTTAAAATTATTAAATTTTGAAAACAATAATTCTAAATAAAATATAGTCACTCCGCTCAATTGGCTCATCGAATTCGTTATGGATTTGTTTCAAATTCTTATTAGTACAATTAATTTGGTTCCCAATGAAGTATTTATTTAAACTTAATAAGCAGAGAAGGGCTACATATATGTGTTGGGGAGTGACTTGACTTGTCTTTGCAACTTCTTCTTTTCTTTTTCTTTTTTTTTTTTATTTGATACAAACATATTTTTCTTATGAATTTTATGGAAACTCAATAGGTTCTGGGATGTAGAACATGGAATAGCTATCTCTTATCACTCACCAATTCATTAATGTTGGTGAATGCTGGTTAAAAAAATTCAATCTCGAAGTTTTTTAAATTTATACAAAAAACAGTATTGATCAAACTATTAATTTAAATTTATCTATAAGAGCTACATTTCTTTAGTTTATTGCACCTGATAGACTAAGTTTAGTTAATAAATTTTGCAAATTATGCATATTTATGCTATTCCTATATATATTCTTTTCAATTTCTTTTTTCTTTCTAAAATAAGATATATTTTAACATGTATTAAACACATAATTTGTCGGGTAAATTGCCCAGCTAGTACCAAACTTTGGGACTGTATATCAATTTGATACAAAAACTTTAATTTGAATCAAAATGATACCAAAAGCACAGAAAAGTATATCAATTTAGTCCAAATGCTCAATTTTTGACAACAGATGATGACGTGGCAAGCTGAAGAGATATATTCCGGTTGTTTCGCCCCTCAGCGTGTGCCACGTCAATTAACTTTGTCTTTTCAGCTTGTCACGTCACCATCCGTTGTCGAAAATTGGACATTTGGACTAAGTTGATATACTTTTCTGTACTCTTGGTACCATTTTAATTCAAATTAAAGTCTTGGTATCAAATTGATATATAGTCCTAAGTTTTGGTACCATATGGGAAATTTACCCTAATTTGTCCAATTCTTTTGATATTGCTAATGAGAGAATACAAAGATAATAAAAATTCCAACATTGTATCAATAATTAAGTCAGTGACTAGAAATACAACTTAAAGGCAAGATAATATAAATGTGCTATAGAAGGAAGCTGTTTGAGGACTGGTATACTGCCTCTTGGCCAACGGCTTTGCACTTTTCCTTTGTATCTTTTCCGAAAAGAATAGAATACTGGTCTATGAAGATGGGCTTTCCTTTGATATAATATAAGGAAATATATAATCTTTCTTTGTTTTATTAATAAGCAAATAATACTTATTAGCCAAGCTATCTAGCTGACATATACATTTTGAAACCTATAGATTAACATATTTGATATATACCTGAATTCGAAATTTGACTGATAACAAATTCAAAAGATGGCCGGAGACTGCTGTAACCTGGAAAAGAAGAAAAGGAACTTTGTTGACAAGTCATTTTCTTGGACTATACAACCATTAGTATTAGTTAAATTTAATTTTATTCGTTGTAATGGGTTTCATCACCATCTTATGACAAAGAAAACGAACAAGTAAAAGGCGGATGTACGAAGATGAGCTGTTTGATTCTTTTAGTATGTTCTGGAAATAACCAAACTGGGTTGGTTACAATTAGACACCCAAAAGAATCTGAACAGTGGTACAGGCAGAAAAGCAAGCTGCGGAAGCCAAAGGGAGAAAAGTCAAAAAAAAAGAAGAAAAAACTCAATTGGCGGATGATATGCAGTGTTCGTGGCAACACCTATACATATGTCTTTCTTACCAGACAAGTTTCAATTATGAACTGAGATTGCGAGACGATCATTTGAATTAGTTATGATACTATTAACCGACTTTAATAAAATAATTCATTGGTTAAAAATAAACGAGTCTTTTTTTCTTTTAGGAAACGAAAATATATGAATAGGAAACAAAAATCTCATTTACAAATTGACAATGTAATACTCGTAATTTAGATTTGGCAGCGACAAAAGAGAACGCTGGTAAAATATGAACCTAGAGGGGAAGTATCTATGGCGTCCATAAGAAAATATTTATGAACCTATGCGTATTCTGTTGTCAGCACTATAAAACTGGCAACGACATTCATAAGAATGTGCAGCGCTGGTGACTGTTCATCGCGACCACATTAAACAGTAGAGCCATTGTCTCATTGGCTTATGATTTAGGGACCAAAAGACTTATGTTGCAGTGGTCTCTTAGCAAAATGTTAAAGTTTCTTGTGACGTTGCTTATGATCCTTGTGAAGCACGTCCGAAGGAAAATACCAGCGTTAACGAGTTCATTTCTTATTTGCCAATATTAATTAATTTCATGCATATATTCTTATAAGATCATTTTACTGTTTTTATTTTCCTTGAAATGCTAATATTTGGTCTGATTGAAAATGCACTATTGATTTCTAATTTATAACTCTTAAGAACGACAGTATGGTAACATCTCCAAGCAAAAATTATATTTTTATGTTTTTTCTATTGATAAGATGGAACTCACATGGTAAATTCCTATTGCCTAGCATAAACTATGAATGCACATATTTAGTGTGGTAGTAGATATATATATATATATTTTTAACTAAAAAACAAATATGACATGGACTGTAAAAATGAAATTACCGACAACTTGAGAGAATTGTCGGATTAATGGAATTAGATCAACAATATACTAAAATCAAGCAAATTAAGACATTAATAGACATCTAATTTTAGTACTTCTTTTTTTAATGAAAAATAGTATTCTTTTCTCAATACTAATAAAATGCGGCAGGCATAAATAAAAAGTTAGATGAGTTACATCATCGCCATCATTGCAATATTAATTGGTACCATCATTGGCCGAGAGGTCTGCACACAATAAAACACCTATTGAAAACTCACTAGATGAAAATGATTATGAACTAATTCGTGGCGGCTTAACTGATCGCAATTAGACATTCGCGGGATGGAACGATTTTTACCTTTGGTATTGAGTTGCATCAGCGGGACTAAATATACCAGTGACATACCCTTAGATGTGATTGAAAAATTCCTGTTCTTTATCTAAGGTTCAGGAATATTAAAAATCAAAGTCAATATGAAATTGTAGATTCAGCAAGTTCTGAAATGGAGTCTTCACCTAGGGTTACACACTTGGATCCACGCTGTCCAGGAAATGGACCACACGCCACACACTCAGCTCTGCCACGAGCAAATTCTAGAAACGGTATTCTCAAAAGGGATTCTAAGAGACGCGAAAAACTAGAGATGAAATACTTCTGACCCTCACCGCAGAGTATTAACGGACCCTAATTTGTTACATCAACAAGATCTTCCAAATCCATATATAACTTAACAGAAACCCCAAAGGATTAAAACTACCTAATATTCTCACACTGACCTATTGACTAAACTCCCAGTAGATTACAAGCACCCTCATATACACGCCAACTCTAAGAAGCTTATGACTTTTGGAGAACACATTTCTCGTACAAGGCAAGAATGTCTTTCTTGTTTGGAGTTTTCAACTGAAGGAGCTCAGCACCAAAATTATGCTTTGTCAGCTCCTGCTTAAGTTTCTGCACTGTGAACTTTGTATAGTCTTCCTGATCAGTTTGCTGACTCTGGTTATCCTCATCACCCATGAACACTGAACCACCATCTTCTGGATGTGTGTACTTTAAGGGGCTGCTTGTGCTCCTGGACTTCTTACTCTGTCTTAAACTTCTGTTGTTTGTACCCATGTCTTGGACAGATCCTACACCCATCTCGACATCATCACTTCTCAAACGTTTACCATGGGAAGTTGCCTTCAGCTTATTGTCTAATGCTGACTCATTCAAACGAACTGAAGTAAACTCTTGCTGTAGTGCATCAAGTTTTGCCCTTGCTTCTTCCAACTGAAGAGAGAAGTCCTCTGCCCGTTTGTTAGCAACACTATGGGCTTTTCGCTCAGCATCCAAGAGCTCCTTCAGGGCTTTAACATTACTGGCCCTCTCCTCATTATTTGATTTCAGCAATAATTCTATTTCTTTCTCCCTTTCTTCAACCCTTGCCTCCAGAAGTGCAACTCTTGAGACAGCCTCCATCTCCGTTATGCGTATTCTATCAACTTCATCTGCCAGGTCATTTTTCTCTCTTTCCAAACTTTCAATATGCCTCTTTGCCCTCTCTATTTGGGCTAACCTTTCCATTGCTAATTTCTGAAGCTCGCTCTTTTCCCTTTGGGCAGAGGCTGCATCAGCGCGTGCTTTATCAGCCAATTCAGTAGCCCTCTTACATTCATTTTCAGCATGATGACACCTATCTTGGACTTCTGCAAATCTCTCAAACTCAGATCCGTACTTCTGCTCCAGATGGATCTTCTCTTGCTCCAATATCCTAGCTTCTCTCTCATAAGATTGAGCCTTAGCATTTGCAGACTCAAACTTTTCACTCCATTCCTTGATTTCAAGCTTTAGGGATGATATTTCAGAATCAAAACTCTTCATCTTTGATTCAGCAGCCTGCAAAGGTTAAACAGACCATCTAAGCTTTTGCACAATGTTTTCATATTTGGGGGAATATGAAACAGAGGTGATACTTTGTTGCCACATAGTAATGATTTGATAAACATACCTTTAACTCCAAGTTTAGGGTCGTCAAACACTGCTCAGCATGCTCGATTCTCCCATTTTTCTCCTTTATTTCTCTTTCCTGCATATTCATTAATGCATAAATCCTGAATTGTCTAATCACATGAATTGGGGGGTTTTTTTTGGGGGGGGGGGGAGGGTATCCTTTTGCATGCACATGATGAAGAGAGAGAGAGAGAGAGAGAGAGAGAGAGGGGGAAAGAGCACCTTTTCAGCCAATTGACTATAAAATTCTTCTCGCAAAGCATCTTCCCTCAATTGGGTCTCTTTGCCTGTCCGTTCTTGTACAATTGCTGCCTTTTCCAAAGCAGCTTTTGTTTCTCTTACAGTAATATCGTATTTTCTTTTCCACTCTGCGGCCTCTTCCTGAGCAGATTTAGTTTGTTCATGAGCAGCAGCCAGCCTTGCTTCAGTGGCACTGCTTCGAGACTTGAGAACTGCAATTTCTGAACTGGTCTGGTCTTCATCAGCTTTCTGTTTCGATAAGAGCTGATCATGCTTTCTTTTCCAGTCTGACATTTCTTGCTTGGCAGATTCCAATGCTTTCACTAAGCTTGAACACCTCTCATCCAGCAAACTGCGACTACTTTGCATATCAGATATGCGCTTCATATAGTCATCAGCCAGCTTCTTCTTTTCATTGATAGCTTCATTATAACGTTGCATATATTCAGATTTGTGTTTCTCACTAGCTTCCAATTGCTTGTTAAGCAATGTCATCTTATCCTCAATAGAGCGACACTTTAACATGAGGGAACTCTTCTCAGATCCAATTTGATCATTAAGCCTCTTGGCAAGGTCACATATTGGGCCTTCCAAACTGCAGTCATACCATAAAATCTTTACTTTGATTTCTTTTCCAAAATTCAATTTGCAAAATTTCAGAAATGACAAAAGGGGAAGAGTATGGAAAGAGAAATAGATAGAGACCTTTGTTGTAGGAAAATGGCTAATTTCTGCCATTTCCCTGGACCATGACATGATGTTTCATAATCAGATAGAAAACCATCAAGAAGCTGCACAAGAACATAACTTATTACCATTAAAAGATGCCACGGAGTTCTGAAACTATATTAGGGCAAAGCACAATCACAAAAAGAACCTTGGGGATATGGAGATGCATGTCACCTCATCCCTCATTCTGGAGGTGCTCATGACAGCTCAAGCATAAGTCAATCAATTCGAAAAGTATACTTACCTTCACAATATTGTCCACATTTGCATCCGAAGAATGACAAGCTGTTCTAAGCTTCCTTTCCATTTTCTGTATAGCATTTGAGCATCGCAAGTCTGCCTCCATAAATGTGATCCTCTTATAATCCTGCACCAGTAACAACCACTCATGCAAGATTCATCTCAACATCCAAACATATAACAAGATAAGGAATCTACTTCTGGCTCAATGGAGAAAAAGAGGCTACATCACAACTTCCTATAACTTGCAAACAAAGCTTCCATTGCCTACAGAAGCAAAACTAGCACCTTTTTCGTTTTCCCCTTTGGCTACTACAGGATCAATCAGTACTTAACTCTAAAAATTGGAATATAAGATTCTCACTTCATTCAAACGGATGACCTAGAGATAGATTCAATAACCAAAACAGGACTCAAGTTATATGTTTGATTCAATTTTTCTGAATATCCACTACCTCAAATGCCTTTTTCAATTCTTTATGCAGAAGCCCTTCATATTTCTTCCTTGTCTCACCAATCCCTACAGCACTTGCATTGAATGCATCCAGCGATTTCCGTACTGCTTCTTCATGTGCTTCCCTCAGAGCAACCTACCATCATGAAAATTAGAAAATGATGGAAATCACCAAATAACTTGGAAGAAAGTGCCACTTACTTCCTCTGGCAGCTTCGAACGGTTAAAAGTAGACCTATAAACCTCCATGGCAATATCATATGCTTTTCGACATTCAGCTTCTTCAACACTCTGAAAAATAGCACATTAGGGAAGACTATAAAGAAAGAACCAAAGCATTAGATACTTCATATGGAACTTCCACATAGTTAGTTTGACAGAAGAAGTTATTGTGCAACAAAAAAAATAACCCTTCTGCATCAATGGTGTAATTCCTAAACACACCTCATGCAGCATTAGTAATTGTTCTTCAAAGGAGAAAAGAATAGCGTAGAAAAAAAATGCGAAAGCAAGTAACTTATATGGACAAGATCTGTAAGATGAGTATAAGAATAACAACATTAGATGAAAAGATGCTCGGTTAAGCTTCACAGCTCTGAATGGAAATATAGATTTCAAATCTTAAATTCTAAAGTTGGTAAATTCCGAAACAGGATAGGAAGTTTATCTTCTCTCACACACCTCAACTTTTCATCCACAATCCTTCACACATTTTACTTGGTTCTAAAAGATTTTGCAAAGAGATTAGCTGGCATTGTAATGGTGATTACAGGTTTACAGCTTCCCTACAATTTAAAATAACCAGTCACTAGAATCTTAATCTTACTTGGTCTGTCCTAATCTACTCTCGCTCCCCGTGATAAGAAAATGGATCTGGTTCAAGTACTTTTTTACTGTCATATCTTCTTGGATTAACGGACGATTGGCCCCTAGAGTATTTTTATTTAAGCTCAGTAATTGATGCCCGTGGCATTACTTTCAACTCATATGTCTGTTGGATTTCGTACTTCCAATATAGCAATGACTCTACCATCAACATAGATACCCAAAGTTAATATCTTTAAGTTACTAGTAAAGCTGTACCTAATACTGATTCAACCTATTTGCTAAACTAAACGACGAGTTAATTGAGAATCAATTATTTGATTGATGATTTGGAGTGCAATAGATCTTTCATTATGTTAATCCATCATAACAAAGGGAGTTCAAATGGAAAACCAACCTGCCATGAGGAGCATATTGTGGGTACTGCACCATTATTCAGAGCCTCCAAATAAGATTCTGTGATACCAACAAGAACAGGGCCTGTCATTATCGTAGCCCCAACTTGCTTAGGCCTCGTCCTCTCAAAAACAAACTTTGTCAATGCATCCAGTCCAGATCTAAATTCTGGTCTTAAATTGTCCAACTGCATGTAAGACAAATGACTTAAGAAATGTAAAACTAGGAAGAAGTAACTACACTTGTTTGTGCGAGTTTACTAAGCCGATTACTAGATTGTAATCTCGCAAAGAGGTGTAGATAACTAACCGACAGTTGACCCATTCGCTGTAGATCCCGTTCCTCAGGCACAGGCCTCACAAGGGCAAAGCATTCTCTATCAGGAAAGAGAGCTCGAATGGAATCCCGTATCTATATATCATATTTAATGCACAATTAGAACCTCTAAGCATGAAAAAACAGAATTCAGAATATATTGGTACTAATCAAAATAAGTGAGGCTTAAAAATTTGATATGTAACAGAATCAAGCATAACACAATTAACAAAACGATGGTTCCTTGCAAATGCATGGTGTGCCGCTTGGGAGAAAATAAAAGAACTTTAAAGAATTATTAGAGAGAATTATCAAATTAGTTGTCAGAAGATCTCAAATAAATGACAAATTTACCGCATTTTTCGCAGCTATATCTCCTCCACTACCTTGAACCGGCCTTAAAGCTATTTCTAGATAGTCACGAGGAGTTATTTTCTTATTATCCTCGACCAAATCTAGATAAAAGTCCTACAAGAGAAAAATCAACTGCTATAAGTACTTTACATAATGTCAAAAACAAAATATCATGACACAGAAGGAAATAAAATAAAGAAATGTTCAGAACCCAATACCCTTAGAAGCCAAACAAATATAGGGGAGAATTGTCCAAGTTCAGAAACTGTAGTCCTTCCTCCTGAAGCTTTTACTCGAATATGTTTCGTTAATTGAGTGACAAGAGAGAGTTGATCAATTGAAGATTCATCTATACCACCCATCTGATAGAAGTACATGAGTACAGGTGAATGAATGAGAAATCCAGTGAAACGGTGCCAGGGAGACAATGTGAACAGGGCAAATAAATTTGGTGCTAAAGTGTATCATGGTAAATAAGGCGACATTAGCACGAAGAAAACAAGCAATAAACCAAGGTCTTAACATAAGTTAGCCCAACCTGATTGAAAATGAACATGCTAGATAACAGAACAGCTAAGGTAAATATCTGAGTGCTGTATGTTCCCTGCCAAAGAACAAAAAGGAAAGGAAAGGCATTATAGTAGCATAAGAGCAAAACAATGCATAACTAGACAATTGAAATGATAAGTATCTAAAAGTAAATAAATAGAAGCAGCCACCATATATCTCAAGGAATGAGATGTAAGAACTTACTGTTTGATCATATGCATCTATTCCTTCAGTATCTAAAAGTAACAGATTATACTCAGTTCCATCAAGAGCAGTTCTCTTCAATGGTGCACTCCACAACCAAAGTCCTTTTGTACATGGTCGATGAGTTGATGCTACTTGAAATCCAGTACTTCTTCCTAGAAGCTATATACAGTTCATAAACCAAAGTGTAGTTCCTAGTTAAAATGAATTGATAAAAATGACGACAGTCACGCGATACATGTAAAAGAAACAAATATTAAGCATAACAATTATCATATATAATCTAGCCAAAGCAAAAAAAAAAACAAAAACTTAAATGTTTCGACGAGAGTAAAAGTTACCACGAGTTAATACTATGAGTGTGAATTTAGCAAATAAAACACCACACTCTCTAAAATTACAATTAAGAACCCTAGCATTTGAAATATTTGAAATAGCCAAACCTGTCTCCTCTGTAATTTCAAAATAAATACTTAAAATAAAAAGATATGATTAACCTGATTTAAAATGAAGCTTTTTCCCTGGCGAGCGCGACCACAGACCGAAACGACACCAATTGGCCCTTTAACAAGCTGGAGTGTAGCGACTGCTTCTGGATCCATCCGAAACTTTCCTTTCTCGTCGCAATAAACAAGTCTAATTGGCCTCGCCGGTCCTGTCGACGAAGTCTGTGACATGGATGGTGATTGATACGGCGAGGTTTCCGGCGAGGACTCGCTGGCCGTATCTCTACCTCTGAAGATTTTGAACATCCTGTTGCTAGTGATTGTGGTGGTAGTGGCGGTGGTGCTAGTGGGCGGCAACGGTGGTGATTCTGTGACTATTTTGTTTTACGCTTTCTACTTCTGCTATTATTCTTTTTCTTTTTTTCTTTTCTTTTTCGTTCGTTGATTTGCTTTTCTTTTCCTTCGCAGTCGGGTTTAAAATTGGAGAGGGAAAGAGAAGCGATGCAGAGGCCTTTTGGTGAAAGAGTACGTGATTCTATTATTCTCTATAGAGTTTCTGATAAGAAGTGAAATTACAGTAGAGGTGTTTAGCAAGACGGGCGCAGTCCTGGAACACAAAGGGATGATTTTGTCATTTATGAAGGAATAAAAGATGCCAATTGGAGCTCCGGTTGTAAATGTGTAAAGGACCCGAAGGGATAATTAGAATGTTAGCGTGTGTAAAACATTACAATTGAGTGATTAAATTTCTTTTTTAAATTTTAGTGTGGCAATCTGTAAGAAAAGTGATGGAGTGTGTTTAATAGATCATCCATTATAGTGATTAGAATAAAAAATAATTATGTTAAATAAAATAAACAATGTAAATTATGCATCCTTTTATATTTAAAAAATGAAAATATCTATTTTAATAAATGTATTTTTATAATAGTAGTAGAATATTTAATTTACTTTCATAATAATCGGTGTGTATGAACATGAATTAGAGATTAAGGTAATTGATTAGGATCAATAAGGTTGACTCGTATTCTATAAAAATTATATCACTTTTTACATTCAAAATTACACTAGCCTTAACCGAAACGAGTAATAATTTACATCCTAACTAGTTTTTGTGCACGCCCATAGGGCGGATTATTATATAACAACTTACATAAGAATCAATTATTATGTTTTGTACTTAATTAAATTTTTTATTATAATTATAGATGATTGTCAATTAAAAGAATTAAAAAACTAAAAATATAGCTGAATACAGAATTAAAAATGGTACTATTACAAAACATATAAAATGGCAGCAATTTTTATTTTGCTTCGATGCATATGAACTATTATTAAATTTAATCGTAAACATTACATAGATAAAGAATTAAATTTAAAATAAGAAAAAAAAAGAGATCAATCTTAAAATAACATAAAAATAAGAGATCAATCTTAAAATAAACAAATATTTAATAATGAGATTGTTCAACTATAATATTAATTAATTTTTATGATATACAAAAGATATTCATCTTGATATAATTAAACTTTTAATCAAGCAAAAAAATAAAAAATACTAACCTGAATAGTACATAATTATAAGACTTCTTAACAAATTAAAATAACTTTTTTAAGCTTACCTTTCAGGAGTTTTTAAAAATAAGGTTACAAATTATTGTAATGCTATTCCAAAAGTTATATTTCTTGCATTCTGGTTAATCTTATTTGAAGATGGAGATAAAAATAAAATTGGTAATGAAGATAGAGATGAAAAATATAGAATATATGAATGACAAAGTGGTGATTTACATTAGAATAGTTGTGGTGATAAATAATGACTTTTCAATTATCAAAAGAAAGATCATAAGACACAAAATTAGCATAATATGAAAATTAAGGGTTGTTAATAATATATATAATTAATAGAGGAGATGAATATAGTTAAATTAATGTTAATTGGCAATTAATATGGTTTTAAAGATGAAAGAAAAAAATAAAAATAGTTTTTTCATAAAAGTTAAAACTAAAAAACTCACTGCAATCTAAAGAAATGCCTTAAAGATCATAAAAATATCTCAAGTGAGGAGAGATAAAGCCTAGCTTTCATATATATATAGATACAGATTTATTGTGTTCTCCTCCATCACTTGCTCTTTAATTTTATTTGAAGATGGAGATAAAGATAAAATTGAAAATGAAGATGGAGATGGAAACTATAAAATCTATATTAAAATGGTTATGGTGATAAATAATAACTTTTCAATTATCAAAAGAGAGATTATCAGACACAAAATTAGTCCAAGGAAGATCATGAGACACAAAATTAGCATAATATAAAATTAAGGACTGCTAATAACATATATAATTAATAGAGGATATGAGAATATTTATATTAATATTAATTGACAGTTAATATGGTTTTAAAGATGAAAGAAAAAAAAATTGTTCTTTTATAAAAGTTAAGACTAAGAACTTACTATAATTCAAAGAAATGCCTTAAAATTCATAACAAAAAAATTTAAGTGAGGAGACAAAAAGCGCAAAGATAAAATATTGCTTTCATATATACATAAATATAACAAAAAAATAAATAATTGAAAAAAAAAATTACTTATTCTACAAGAAAAAAAAGGTTCAGGACTCATATGTTATCTTCACGCAGTATTGCTTCGTTTAGAAAATAAAAGATTGCACTATTATCATATACCAGTAATTGGAAAATAGAATATTAAAAGTGAGTATAAAAAATAATAAAATTTTGAAATAACCTTCGCATATTCTTATTACACAAGTAACTTCATTTTCAAAGTGAGAATAGATAGTTCTTTACTAATAACTTAGAAAAAAAAAAAACGATCAAGATGAAGTAAAAACAAGTGGTATAGAATGTATAAAAATTTTAAAAAAAGAGAGATGAAAGGAAAAAAACTTCTACTAATATAAAAAAAAAAAATAGCTGTTCTAAAAGCAGCACTTAAGACGATGAGTTGTTATTTTCTTACCAAAATTTATAGCATATTATGGTATTAATTAAAAGTTATTAAAAGTATAATTGATTGTTTGTATAATGAAAATTTTTGTAACTGACTCATAAATAATAGCTAAGGTTTATATTAATACTTTATGTCAAGCAGTATATGTGCCAAATGAGACATCTACAATGAACATGTAATATAATACTCTCTTAAAAATAAAAATAACATTATTAAATAAATAATAAATAATGCTTATATTAAAATATATAGTAAAAATATTAACGTATTAGATGATTATATAATTAAATTCTGATTTTTAAATAAAAATAAATATTTTATAATAAGTCTTTATGATATTTTTATTGAACAAAATACATATTCATTAAATATATATCACATATGATATACCTTATAAATTATTTATAAAAATTAATTTATGTACTAAGAATATAAATTTAAAAATTATATGATTTTCCCTATAAAATATAAAAAGTAATGTTATAAAATGTTTTTTATGAGAATTAATGGTAAAAAAATATATTGATTTTAATATTTTAAATTTCTTATAATAAATAAGAGGTTGTACTTTAAATGTAATTTAATAATTTAATAAATTATTAGTGCATGTACTTTCATATTCTAAAACAACTAAAATTCTCACAATTTAGAAAATTAATATTAAAATATATATAAGTTGCCAAATAAAAAAGAAAGATTTTGTGTAAAACACTATTTTCGTGTGTGTGTAGATTGGCCATGCTCATGCCACTGCCAGTGTGCATCAAAATCTTATCACTATAGGATTATCATTTGAAATTAACACCAATATTAAGAAAAGAGCCCAAGCCCATGACCCATTATCCATTCTCCAGCTTAAATCCTTTTCAGTTTCAATATTTCTCACCCTTTGTAAGAATCCAGCTTAGCTTTTCTTTTATTTGTTTTGGACAATGAATCCAGCTTGAATCACACCTTCCATTTCATAAGCCAAGCTCGCACCACATAAATCTCAGGCCTAAATACCCCCTCAGTTTATTGTTGATGAGAAATAAACTTTAAATTTTTAAATTTTTAAATTTGGGATTTTAAAAGTATTACTTTATTATTCTAACTTATTTTTTAATATTTTTTTAATACATGTATAAGTCAATTTTATGCCAGAGCGTTTATATTACACACGTCTTCAGTAACATAAAATAAAAATTATGTAGTCCAAAAAAATTATTTCAAATGGCTATAAACATCAAACAAAAATTTAAATGGCCAAATAACTATTCTCAAAAAGTTCAAAGAGGTCTTGAATATATATGTTATACTAATTTACTTCTATTAGTCTTTATTTTTGTGGATACACATGCATGTACAAATCGGTAAAATATGATTTATGTGGTCCAAAAGAACTAGTTCAAATGGCTATAAGAATAAAAAAAAAAAAAATCAAATGGCTAATTGACTATTATCAAAAAATTCAAAGTCCTTAGCTTGTGTAAACAATATTTTATGCGTAATAAAATATTCACCCCTGCTTAATGAAGGAGAAGTTCACTTAGGACCAATTTGGCAACTTGTCAGGTTTTTGTTTCTGGAGATATAATTTGTCGAAATATAAAAATGATGCGCTTCCGTTATAGAACCACTCTTTTTTCTTTTTTAGTTAGCAGTAAATGAATGTCAATTATATAACATAATTATATGAAGGCAATTACACAAACAAGTATGCCCTATATTGCCTGTGCAGGGGCATGGAGATGTCATGGGACTTGGAATATTTTTAGTACATGAAATACCTGAGAAGCTCCGGGGATATGATGGTGAAATAGCAGGAGAAGCAACTTGAAAAATGCTCTGCATAATTTGAAGGGGAGTATGATGCATACAGCTTCTTCTTCAGAGGTACTGGCACAAAACCTCCAATTGATAGTACATTCTTGATGGACTCAGGTGCCTCTTTTAACGAGCGATCAAATGATGGTTGAGAATCAGATTTCAGAGATGAAAATGAGTTTCTAGGGGATCCCTCTTGATACTCTGCTTGTCCGCCTGCCTCGTCAGTTTACAGAGGACTAAGATAAGTTTGAAGATCAGAGTCATATTGTCCAAGTGTTCTGTTCCTTTTCGTTTTATTTTTTGTTGCCCTTGTAAGCACCCCAGAAAAAATGGAGGAGAGTTCCCAGATTTGCCGTCATAAGTTTCCTGTCTCTGTTTCATAGTGCTGCTTTTTTTGGCGAATTCTGCAGCTGGAAATGGAATATAATTAGAAGGTAGTCTACTGAAGTATCGCAATGATATTGAATTTTCTAATGTCCTATCATTCCTTTGAGAAGTACTACAAACCTGGGAAAAGCTTGAAGGTGAATGTAGCAGAAATAATATGGACCTTTCAGATTAGACGATGGACCTTTTGTTCAGTGACATAGTCATTCAAAATATTATTGATGGATAGCAGCCAATCAGATATTTTCTTAGAATCAAACCAGAATTTGTATTGTATTAATTGTGCCCCTTCCGGTACTTTTCTTACCTTACTGATGATAGTTAAACAAGACCTTAGTTTCATTTTACATAGAAACAACATTTCTATTTACAAATGATGTTCTTTTTAGTATCTATTCTCTTTCGATCAACGATTCATATGTGTTTGTCAGCATTTGTTCTTATAGTAAAACAGCAGCAAGACTTACAGTAAGTGACTCACTTACTCTCGTTGATCTCATTGGTTTGTGCAGCCGATGGGTACCATGAAGAGGCCTGTACTCGAGCATCATATAATCGGTCTTTACTGTTGAATCCATTTAGTGAACAATTATGATCAATCCATATGATATTTTTTTAACAACTGAGTTTGTTAATTAGGCAAGCAATCAGCAGGTTGATTTCCTTGAGTAATTGTATTTGACGTGGAGATCATGAAATCAAGAATTAGAATTTGTATATCCTAAAATATTAGTATAGATTAAAGTTATGACTCCTAATATGGTGAGTGAATTTTATAGAGTTGAGAAGATTATAAATTTACAAAGTTTGAATTCTTCCAATCTATATATATAAATTTCTGAGACCTAAAGTTTTTTTGACGTAAATATTTAATTTTTAACATGTAGAATTTTTTTTTGACATGTTTACTATTTTTGACATATAGAATTTAAGCTTATATGTAATTTTATAATTTTTTTTATTCATTTATTAATTAAGTTACATTCCTAATTAAACACATACTCTAATTTTAAGAAATACTACATTAAATATATTTTAATATTATATCAACTAATAAATTATTTCCTAATCAGATAATAATATTAATTTTATCCTAAAAAATAGCATATTTAATTATATTTTTAATATTATATTAAATAATAAACTAATTTTTAATTATATAATAAATTTTTAATTCCAAAAACAGTAATATCAATTATATTGATATATTAATTTATATTATTTTAAAAATAATTAATAAATAATTTTTATATCATACATTAATAAAATTTTAAAATTTTAAAAAAATTAAAGAAATTTAAAAATAATTATTTTGCTATTAAATATTAAAAATTTATTAAATTGTATTTACCGATTTGATTTTAATCAAAATAATAATCTATAAATCTTGATAGATCTTGAGTTCAAAAAATAAATAACAAGAATTAGATGATAAGGATATGTGAAGACAAGCATCGCAACGGTAAAATAAGAAATTTTCGGGGTTAAATAGAAGAATCCTTCAATTTATGATCCCAGGCAAGGTGATAGAAAAAGGCCAAGCTTTTTTCATTCGACCCGCCTGTATTTGATGTTGAGCAGCAGAGGGGCCTTGACAGGTATTTAGCTAAAACAAAGAGAAAGATTTAAGAGCATTAGAAGTATGAAGATGTGCATGCTTGAAAAATAAAAGCTTATTTGCAGGTAGAAAGAATTTAACTAGAGTAAGATTTACGTATTAAAATGAATTGTCCCAAGTCGTCTTTCATAGCCCAAACCTAAAAAGTCATGGTTTCCAGTTCCTGAGTTAGGAGTTAAGAGTCATAATCATTATTTATTTCCTTTGATCTTAAATAATTTATCATATATATAAATATTATATCTTCCAAGATATTAAATAATTCAGAATCAAATCTGCATGGGTAGAATTGAACACTAACACGAGGCTAAAAAGTCTACAATACAAAACCTAATTTAATTTGGATGTTTACGTGTCTCTTCTAAATATTCGAGCCAAGCTTGACCAGGAAGGATTCCAGGTTTCGGCTCAGTTGGCAACTTAAGCCTGCTTTGAGTGGGGTTGGCAAAACATTCCAACAAAAACCAACGGTCAAGACTATAGAAAAGTTTCTATAAATGCGTCATCAGCACTCAGCTATTTTAATCCAATCACAGTTAGTGTTGGACTTAACTACTTTTTATTTCTTCTTTTCTTTGCATAATTAACAAATGTAGGTAGAAAGTTTGCTTTGGATTGCTAGATTCATTAATTAAAACCTAAAAAAGGGTTAGGCCAGTCCCTTGAAAGAGATTTTATTTTCTGTCAATAAGAAATATTTAGATATTTTTATTTTTAAATGTAATTGATTGATGTGAAAAAGAAAAATGAATATCTTTTCAATCGCGTCCCATATAACTTTACTGTTTGAAAATTAAATAATAATAAACTGAGAGGACGAATCAAAATGGTCAATTGCGCGGGCGGTTCTTCTCTAATAATTGAACTCCAAATGATAGCAAGTTAATTTATGGAAAGATATTGGGTTAGGAGAAGTTGAACATGATTAACACACGTGTTTATGAATTGTAATCTTTCGTTTAAGGTTTTCCATTTTCTGGCAGCACGCAGGAAGGGGACAAGTGATATCTTGTGGGTGTTTCTGACCGGATAAGGCATGTTATATCTCTTATCACGATCTTGTGAAATTCAAATCTTTTAACACATAATTCCACTTGTCAATCTTGGTCTCCAATATTCCTCAATTTTTTATTTAATTTATAATATATTTTTATTCTCATTTTAAATTATTTTTACTGCTGTATATTATTTATTTAAATGTCTTATAATATATTTAATAAAATATAAACTACTCATGTGATGTTAAAAGATGAAGAAAAGCTAAGAGATTTTCTTTTGATCGATGAAATTAAACAGATAAAAAAGTAAAAACAAATAGAAATTAAAAATGTCATAAATAAAAAAAGTTAAGTTTGAGGTTAAATTGATGATAACTGTTTAAAGAAATTAATATAGATGACAACAAAGAAAATTAAATAAAATATCAGATTTTATGTATAATATTTACTCCAATTATCAAATTAATTAAAAGCTGGAGGAATGATAAATTATTTATTTATTCGAACGTGTTGAATGAATGATTTATATTTATAGTTCTGATTACAGTTATATATATATTTAAACAAAACTGAATTTTAATAAGAAAATATTAAGCTGAACCGTATTTTAATAGTAAAATTAATAATTTAGAGGTAAAACCATACATTTGGCTAAAAATTCAAATATTTAAAAAAAAATGAAAAAAAAAAGGCTTAATTGATGTCATGTTTACTTAATATGATTACAACATTATATTCTTAAAAGTTACGAAGGATACCAAATCCGTAATTGAGTGACTAAATAAAATTTGAAGGCTCTTATTGAATATTTAAGCAACAATGAAAAGAAATGAAAGCATGAAATGGGTGGACGACAAAAAACAAGTTGACCTTATTAAGATAGTGGAAACTGGGAACAATTGGGATTGGGATTATGTATGTAATGGTGGCCAAATGTCAAGACAATAATCTCTATATACCATATCTTCTTTCTTTTTTCTTTTTAAATTTAATTTAATAAAAAAACAATTTGGGGTCTTGGCAACGTGGGCTGTCCCATACTTACATCATCATCATGATCTAACTACACTACACGTAAAATTATCACTAGAATTTTCTGACTTGCTCAACCAACTTGGCTATATATATCTCTTTAGCCTTATTATTCAACAACACTGTAGTTTGGTTGACCATTTCTTTTGTCCGTCTTATTTCTCCAGATTATTAACATTTAACACATATAATTACTATTCAACAATATTAACTTGGTTGTGACCTCATGAGCACAGATCTTAAAAAATCGAGGTTATTCTGAATGATAATTTGCTTCATTGTCAATTACCGAATAACTCTTATTTGAATTTAGATTGGACATAAGCGCGTGGAACCCATACGATTGCTCTGGTTATCAGCCTTCACAATAGAAACATCCGAATTTAAAACATGCTTCATCCCCCCCATAACTGTGGTCGGCAGTTTTCTTTTAGGCCTTTAAGAAAAAACATGTTCTTGGACTTGTCTTTCTTCGATATTGGAGAGGAGAAATTAAAACCACCTAAAATAATTCGCATATTTATTTCCAAGGAATTGGCTTAGCACCAGCATTTTAATTGCACATATCTATGGATTAATTAGATACACCCGTTTGCATTAGAATAAAAATGGTTAAAGAAAACATTCTAGTTTTTTCCCCGAATTTTTTATAACATACATCAAGATCAAAAGTAAAATTAGATGTTCTGTAGCTCATCAAGATCCTTAATTTCATAAATTAACCTAGGTGAGTAAATCAAGAAAAAGAAGCGAAGTTCCTGTATATATATATTATATATTCCTCTCTGGATTTTCTTGAGCGGAAGAACCCAACAAAACAACAATTGAAACTAAGAGAATTAAGATTTGAGAAAAAAATAAATAAAAGAAAAAAGACGAGTCATAGCCACAAAGCTCCAGCATCTTTCAGGATGGGCACTAACTCACCAGAAATATGAGTAGCCATCACTCTTTCTAATCCACCAAACAGCTTTCCTCCAACAAAAACCACCGGAAACTGCACTTGGCCGCCGTCTTCTCTTTCTGTATCACCATCTATGATTGATAATTCATCGATTATGGCGGTTTCTTCCTTCTCATCCACCTCAAACACGGCAGGGTTAACACCGAGCCCTAGCAACAGCCTCTTCACAACGTGGCACATGCAACACCCTCGTTTCCCAAATACAATAACAGAATTCTCTAGCACTAATTTTTGTACATAATTTTCTCCATTGGCTAGTACTAGGACATTACCGCCATCTCGTGAAGGTAACTGCCGGTTGCTTCCGCTGGTCGCAGTGGCCGGGATGTACGTTCTGAAAGGAATTGCTTCTTGCATTATAAATTGAAACGACACAATGTCAAGAGAAAATTCTTTTTAGAAATAAGAAAGGAAGGAGAGGGGGGAGATTAGCATTGAGGGTAATGGGCTTTTAATGGAGGAGAAAAAGGAAGACTCTAACATCAACCGCAGTTACGCAATGTTTTACGTCACAGGACTGTGGGTGACGTGGTTTAACGTCACCACTTGATAGACGCATTCCTAGTTGCTACATCTCACTGCTTAACAACCATGACCCTTTCCATTTCTCTGTAGCCAAAAAAATATTACTTGTACCAATTATTCTAATGATTTAACAAAAGAAATCCGAAAAGGGAATTTCAAAAATCATCCAAAAGGGTAATTTCGTTTCATTGAGGTTTCCATACATTTTTCTGCTAAAATGATAAATCAAGTAATTGAAAAGTCCTACATTTTAAACCTAATTCAAATAATTCTCTTTGAAATTTTAATATTTTTTAGCATTAAGTGAACCAATCTTTTTTATAATATTTATATATTTAAATATTTTATCATAATCTTTTAGATTAAGTTTGATATTGAATTTAAAAAGAAAACGACAATATTGGTGACAACATTTTCTTGTTTTTAAGAAGATGGTGAACAATTTCTAGGCAACTAGGTAGAAAGTTATGCCGAGTTACTAAGAAAAGACTTTTTCTTTCAAGTTTGTTTATTTATTCTTTTTTATTTTAATAACCTTATTGTCTTAACTAAATGATGCTTCTTTTTTCCTTAACTTTCTTTCCACGTAATTTACTACGAAATCAGTATATGACATTGTCCATTTTCAAGGGTTTAAGTTGATACATGACGTCTTTTTGTTTTTTAAAGTATACTAGTGACATTGATTTTCAATTATATACTCAATTAATTTTATTTAAGGTCGGTTAAACTTCTTTCTCCATTAATTATAAAAATAATTTAAAAGCACAAGGTTTTCATTAAACTTTGTGACCAAACAGAAGTGATATCTCCTCCTTCGAGTGAACACAAAAATCACTTCAAGCATATTCTTTTTTTTCTTTGAAAATACAAAGATCCCACTTGTTTGTTTATAATTAAAGCAAAATATAAAAATATAAATTATTTACTTTAAAAATAGATGGCCATCCGTATATCAAATAAATTAATTAATAACACTCCATCCGTCCCAATAAAAAGAAAGATAATCTATTTTTAATTTATACGAAATATAACTTTTTCAGTTAAATTGAATTGAGATTTTTTTTTTTTTACTTAACCTCATTGATTTTTATGACTATTTTATTAAAATATCCTTATTAAAGCTACTCTTTCAAGGTATAAAATGTGAAAAATTGATCAAAATATTCCATCCGTTATAAAAGGATAATTATTTTTAATTTAAATCTGGACTGAAAAATATAAATAGCCATAATAACTATCGTGATTTTTATGATGATTTCAGTAAAAATATCTTTGTTAAACCTACCATTTCAAAAATATAAAAATTAATTATATATACAATAATATCTATGTTAATTAATGAAGAGTATCTATAGCAATTAGAAAAGAAAAATAAACTATAATTTGAAACTGAGATTGTCTTTCTTTGAGATGGATTATTCACATTTATTATAAAATAGGTATTAAGGCTAAATATAAGATTATAGTTTACATATTTATTGCAGTGATATAAAAAGTAGGCAGCCTCATTCCATAAGAGTATAATTAAGATATCACTTTGTTGATATGGGTAGAAAATTTATTTAAGTAAATTGTTGGTATTTTAAAAGGATAACCTGACATCATTTTCTTGATATGAAACAAGGAGAATTCAAGGCTTTAGTTCATCAACCATCATCCCATGACCTCATTAAATGTCCGTCTCTAATCAATAACTAATTGCATATTTCATTATACATATAAAAGGTGATGCATGTAAATTATGTTTAAAATCTTTTCATGAAAAATATGCTTATTCTAAATTTTATATGCTTATTATCTAATTATGTTCTATTACAACACTATGTATTTATAAAAAAAAACTATTTTATTAATTGAATATATCAATCACTTAAATTATTTAATTATATAAATAAAATATATGATTATTAATAAAAATATTAAAAAATAAAACATCCATGCTAATAATATAAAAAATATATATAATACTTTTCAATATTTTTTAATTTTATATTCTACTTTTTTTATATATGCATCTTATATTTTTTATGTTTTTCAAGAATCCAGCCTATAACATGAGGTTAAAAGATCAAAATAAATTATTTTATTAGTCCTTATTAAAAAAAAATTAATTTTTAAATTTTTTTTATATATTCATGTTATAAATATATTATTATTATTTTACGGTTAAAATACCGACTATACTTTTATATATATTTATATAAGATTGTCACACTTATAAAAAAATGCATTATAGTATTTATATGCTTCTAATAGAAATCTTTAAAAAATGAGACTTATAAATTAATTCGAATTATTATGAAATTATTAACTCATGCTTAATTTATAGATGGCGGGTAAGGATCATAGTATTAATGTGTGGCCCAACATGTATTCCATGTATAATGTTTAAAGATTAGTATGAATAAATGACTTTAAGATTATATCAAACAGCCGAAAGAATTAATTATTCTGTCTTTTGATATTTGAATTATGAAGTCAGATACTTACAAATACTTTGTTTGTGATGATATTTTTGGACAGAATTACAGAGGTAGATAAAGTCTGGTGGGCCAAATAAAGCAGTTACACCGAAAGCAAATAGAAGAAGAATCACAAATTACAATGAAGCTCCAAAATTAATTACTAGCACCAAACGGGACACAATGAATTGAAGAAAAGCCGTTATTGGACGGACGGTGAAGGCGTGTACACGTCAACAATAACACCAAAATTTAAAAAAAAAAAAAAAAAAAAAAAGGAAAATGACATTCCACATGGTCATATAATATAATAAGACTATATCTCCGTACATCATCCTTCCAATCCATATTGGTTTTCGCCACATGTAAATTCGGATAATGTTTCTTCCGTGGCTCCTCTTTCTGTGTTCTCCATCTCACCTCCTTCTGTCTTTTAATCCACTTGTCTTTCAAATATATATATATATATATATATATATTTTTTTTTTTTTTTAAGAATAGAAATCAATTATCTAATAATTAAATATAAACATAATAGTATATGTATTATTCACTAACAATTTAGGTAAATCGTATCCCTTTATTTTAATCTTTACTTGCTATGAAAATTTGTTGTGCATATTTTTCTAATTAGCTGCAGTGTTTGTTGCTAATTATCAAACGTTTGCATGCAGCACTCGGAGATAGACGAATCATATTAATATATACTTTGTTGATATTTGATAAACCCACCGACAAAAATAATACGGATATTAGTTTTCTTTCTTCAGAAATTATTTAATAATATAGATAGATAGATAGATGAAGCCAGCATGTTTTATATGTGCACGATCCTTTACAAGGCAGAATTTTCGCTTTTCGTTTGTTTCATGTTTTAAGACAAAAACAACAAATTAACTGTTGAGTTATTTTTGGTACATTTAAAGGATAGTTCCATTCATTTTCTTTTTGGCATTAGAAAAGGCTAAAATTTGTTATGAAATTGATTATCATTTAAATAGCAAGCTGCATGAATAAGGGACATTTAGTAAAATAATTAATCATTTTGGTTTGTGACTCTCATTGGACCCGAGCAAAAGTATATTTATATGCCATACAATTTGGGAGGATGAATTGTAAACATGATATTTTCGACAAGACAAAAAATGAGGGGATTATATTAAATTTTCAAGACTTGCATGGATATAAATGCGCACTGCCTTTCTAGAATTTTATCATTGCTCATAAGAATATTGGAATGTGGCTTTTTAAGCTACATATATGGTGCGGCAAAATTCCGAAAAGAAACTGAAAACCGAATTAAAATCGATTCTAAACCGGTGCCGTATGATTCCAAGAAGACGAAGATTTTCATTTAGTTTTATTCCAAAAATTAGGTATTAACTCTAGTTCAATTGCTATTCCTAAGAATTCGTTAATCAGAAGCTTATTTGTAGCTTGCTTTACTGATTGACTCATAATAGTCTTTTCCACCAATTTGACCCAACACAAATCCAAGAGCCAACTTATTATAAGTCCCCATTTCCAATCAAATACAAATTCACACTTGAATCCCAAACTACCCTGCAAAAAGAATTATCATACTTCAATGGATGAAGAATATAGTCTTTATCATCCATCTTTTACATTACCTTTTTTTTTTTTTCTTCGTCTCCCCTTTAGCAGCTTGCTTGCACCATTTTAAATTTGTCTCTCTGATGTGGTTAAAAGCAAAACATTGACGTGGAAAAGAAAAAGCTACAATTAAGATTTTAGCGGAAAAGATACGCATTTGAAATTTGATAAAAAACGGACCGATAATTTATATGAGAAATTCTTGCTTTAGATTTCATGTGTATATATCACAAAAAAATAGAAAAATGATAGATATATATAAAAATTTTATATTTTATAATAAATAATTTACATATATTTTATTATTTAAAACTAATTAATATATATCAATTATTTATTAATTTAGCATATAAATTGAAATATACACTAAACAAAAATCTTTGTAATTTCAACAGTGCATTAATTAAAGATCCCCATCTGGTATACAACTAGGAAAAACAACACATCCCTTCCTTCTTAACGTGAATACTAAGACTGTTTGCCACCTCTAGTGCCGTTATTCGGAGCCCGCAATTTCTGACTCCTATTTAGACTCGTGAAACCATGCTAGCCATTGCCAATTTAAGAGGGAATTTCCATCTAACAATTCCAAAAAAGTAGACCTTTTAAAGTAGGGAAAAGAACAGTATATATCCATCCATAGACATATATGGCATCTCTGTTCTTTCTTGAGCTGCTTTGCTAAATCATATTCCCACTCATAAGCACGTATAAAACATGTATTCCACAATTGCCAATGCTGAGTCAAGTTCTCTACCCAAGTTCCAATTGTTAGGTTTGCATTTCATTCAGCCACATTTTTCAATAATCAAGAAGTTGCTGCATTGGAAAAGAAGAAGAAGTGATATATCTAGAAAGTTTTATCAGTGTGCCAAAAAATGGGCAAATTTAATAGAGTTTGAGGAAAAAAATTAACAAAGAACCCAAACTTATAAAAATATGAAGATTTTTAAGGATAATTTTGAAAGTTATCCCAATCAGTCTCCTGTCGGATTCGCCGCTAATAGGATTCATTAAGTTTTCTATAAGTTATAAGGAAATTGAAACGGAAAATGTGACACGATACGACACGACATGAAAATATGAAATTTTTAAAAAAATTAGGAAATGAGATGTTATTGAAACGTTATATATATATTATAAACTTTTTACTGCATTATTGTCTTTATCATCATAAGAGATATAAATTAGATACAATTAATATAATTGGTCATGTTAAAAATTATATAATTACTATAAATCAAGAAAAAAATAATGTATAGAAAAATACATGTATATAGAGACCCTTACATATAAAACAACTAAAAATTAAGAATATTCATATAATAAGAAATTATATAATAGGAAAGAGTTAAGAATTATCTATAAATAGAAAACATAATAAATAGGAAAAAAGTATAAATATCTCAAATAGGAAATCTAATTAAATGGAAATTTTTTTTTAAATTTTTTTTAAAGTTTTAAAAAATAAATAAAACATAAAAAATAATTAGAAATGTTTTTTTAAAGTTTCTTAAATATGTGGAAGAGTTTCAAAGAGTTTATGCATCCGACATAAGAATTTAATTCCATTTAGAGTTTCCATGCAACCTAGGTTTTTTGTAGAGCAAATAAATACCTTCTGACCAGAAAGTTTACAAGGGAATCCTCTGCTTATATAAGCTCCATTATGTAACATTCAAAACATGGTTGTAGTGGTTAAATTTGACAATTATTGAAAATCCTGAGGAGGATCTATAATACAAATGAATTGAAAATATGATCATTCATACGTTGGTTCTTTTGAATAGAACTCATCCATTTATCAAGATAGAATAAAGCAGATCTCTTTGGAAAGGGAGAACTGATCAGCTTGCTTCCATCAAAATGAATACTCATTGAATTTCTACACACACCAGAAAAAGGAATTGCATATTTTTTTGTAAGAAGTTTGGGAGTACCATATCTGAACAGCAATCCCTCCTTTTTTTTCTCTTTTTCTCTTTTTTTTTTTTGTAATATGAACTGCAATCCTTTTGGAAACACCTTCCCATCTAGACGAGAGAACTCTGTGATTAAATTCCAATCTACGTAAATTTGTAGCAATAATTTCATTGCCACATTATCCAGAGGGAATATTTTTCTAGTTCAAAGTAAGAGGCCCTTGGATTATCAAGTCCCAAAATCAAAGTCTTACAAAGCTTTATTGCAACTGCATGACCTATGCTATCTATTGTATGCTCTAGTGGGTTATACTTAGTTTGATTAGAGTCAGTTGTACTGTCAGCCTATTGCCCCTTCTAGATTTGGTTTTGAGGATGTCAACCCCATTTGATGCAACCAAGGATGCATCTAAGTCAACTAGCATGGATCCACTAGCCTATGGAGGACCAATGACACGAGTAAGAAGTAAGAAGTTCAAGCAAGCCTTAAATTCTTACTTGGAGCATGTTTTGAAGATGGCTAATGATGGTGCTTTTAATGCTTTTGGTGATGATAACAATGCCTTGAAGATAGTGACATTAATTGCTATTAATGAGCAAAGGGGGCAAAAGCTCAACTTCCATAAGGCGTGACCACGCCTTACAGTATATAAGCTGCCTACAAAAAAAACTCCGAATTTTTCAAGAAAACATTCGTAATGGACTCGTTTTTAGTTGATTTCCTCTATTTTTGGAAGTATTGGATAAAGAGAACTTCCTCCCATGAATTTAGGATTTTAACTAGGGTTAGATTACTCTTTATCTTATCATTCTTTATAGGGATAAGATTAGCCATATATTAGGAGTCTTTTAGGGTTTGATTTTGATTCCTTATCTCTTAGTCCTTTTAGGGTTTAGAATCATTTTAAAGCTCTATAAATAGAGCTATGTATTTCGGCTAAAACAAGAAGATCAATATATATTTCTGAATGAAGTTTTATTTGAGTTGTTAACTCTTCTTCCTTAAGGTGTTCCTTATTAAATTACTTGAGATTAAATTAACTTGTTTGATTTAGTTTCACATCTACATGTTTGATCAATCAATTAACTTTTTATTAGTTTCTTGGGTTGTTTGAACATTCTTCATCTATTTATAACTAAAGGGCTTAGTAGTTCTATTGCTAAGTTTATTAGTTCCATAATCAATTGCAAACTTTCAAGTTAGATTTTGGGGCGACAAATTCGAACTTATTGGTAAGGGTGCTTCCTCTTAAATATGGAGAGCATTTATCAGTTTGATTTTCTCACCATTACTTATCTTGGTGCTTGAACGCATCTGGTTCGAGTTCGTATCATTTGGTATCAGAGCCAAACTTGTAAGTTGCCTTACTTTCTTTTCAATTAAGAGTCTGTCTTCTATTTCATCTCAATTTCTGTTCGCATCATTATAAATATATATATATATAAAATAAGAGTATACTATTTCATTGCTGCCCATATACCAAAGCAGATTTACAAAAAAAAAAAAGAAAAGGAATGGAAAACTAACCCTAACCGTTTATGTTGGGTAGTGCTTGAAGAATTGATTCTTGATTGATTCATTCAGCAATTCTTTTTAATTGATCGGAGCTGATCTTCATTCTTGAAATTTTAATTTGGGTAATTTTTTTATTTTCTCTTAAAAAGCTTTTCTTTTGGGTTAATTGAGTCTTGTTCGATTAGTTGTAAGCTTGTTTTGTTCATACGCTTATAATTCATTTTATTGATTCGCGAGTGTTCTATTGAACTTCAGAATTAATAAACGTTAAGAGGTTGTGAAAAACTTGTTCTTGTGATTACTAGAATAATTTGATTTAATTTCTATAAGGAATTCAATTCTTTGTGAGTGAAACACGTGAGGGAGTGATCTTTTCTTATTTTGCCTTTGACTATAAGAAGCCTCCAGAGTATAACACTTGATCACGTCTTTTTTTTCTTTTTTGTTTTCTTTTCTAGTCTTTTGGTTTAACCATGTCATCTGAACAACCATTGATTTTGGATAATTTAGCTTATACATTCAGAGATGTAGTAGAGCATATGCAAAAACAATTTCAAAAACAAGATGACAAATTAACTAGGTTATTGAATAATATGCCTAAAACGTCTAAAGGGGATGGCTCTGATAATGACCAAGAAAGTGAGTCTAAAGGGTCTAGACATAATCTCTAACCCAAAATTGACTGTAATTTGGGTAGCATTAAGATGAAAATACCATCTTTTCATGGTAAGAGTGACCCTGAAGTTTATTTGAAGTGGGAAAAGAAGGTTGAAAGGGTTTTTGAATGTCATAACTATAGTGAGTCTAAAAAGGTTAAACTTGCTATTGTTGAATTTTGTGATTATGCTGCCATTTGGTGGGATCAATTGGTGAGTGGTCGTAGGCGTTATGGGGAACCCGAAGTTGGTTCATGGGATGAGGTTAAACGCATTATGCATAAAAGGTTTGTGCCATCACACTACCAAAGGGATTTGTACTACAAGTTATAAAATTTAGTACAAAGTAGTAAGAGTGTTGAGGAGTATTGGCAATCTATGGAGATAGCTATGATTAGAGCCAATATATATGAGGATAGGGAAGCCACAATGGCAAGATTTCTGCATGATTTGAATCGTGATATTGCTAACATAATTGAATTGCAGCATTATGTAGAGATGGAGGACATGTTGCACATGGCCGTAAAGGTGGAAAAGCAATTAAAAACCAAGAGCAGAAGTGCTACCCCTAGCTTAAAATGGAGTAACACATAGAAAGGGAGCAACCAGCTCCCTAACAAGGGTCGTGAGGCATCAAAGGACATCAAGGCAGCCCCTAAATTTGATGTTAACACTAAGCCAACGACACAAAGTGACCTCAAATCACAGAAAGTACAATGCTTCAAGTGTTTGGGGGTATAGGCATATATCTTCCCAATGTCCAAACAAGCGAACCATGGCAATTCGAGGTGGTAAAGTGGTCTTTGAGAGTGATGAAGAATCCGAACCTGGTGAGGAGGATTACCTAGACATGCCTGAGTTGGAGGATTGTGATGATGTGCAATTGGGTGAGGTTAGTAATGTACTTATAACCTTTAGAGCTCTTAATTTACAACCTGTTGATGATAATGCTCAAAGGGAAAACATATTCTATACTACATGTAAAGTACAAAACCATGATGCTAATTGTAGTTTAATCATTGATGGGGGTAGTTATACTAATGTAGCAAGTGCTATGATGTTTGATAAACTTAAGATTCCAACTATTAAGCACCCTAAGCCATACACTTTGCAATGGCTCAATGATCAAAGTGGAATTAGAGTTACTAAGCAAGTACGGGTTGCATTTAATATAAAGAAGTATTGTGATGAGGTACTATGCGATGTTGTTCCCATGCATGCATGTCATATGTTGATAGGTATACCATAGTTATATGATTGATCTGTAATTCATAATGGTCGAACCAATGTTTATTCTCTTATAATGGATGGAAAACCATATGTTTTGGCACCATTAAGTCCTAAAGAAGTTTGTGAATTATAAAAAGTTATAAAGGACTGAATGGAAGCATATAAGAAAGAAAAAAGGAAGTGTGAGAGTGCACATGAAAAAGAAAAGGTGCACAAGCAAAATGGGAGTTGTGTGGAAATAATGAGGGGCGAGAGCAAAGAGTGGTAAAAGGAGAGTTTAGTGAGGGTTTGTGCAAGAATGAGAGCAAAAGAACGAGTAAGGCGCAAGAAAAAGGGGAGGCAAGTGAGAGAAAAGTGAGTTTTCTAGTTAGAGAGCAAGACATGAGAAAGGCTTTGAGTGAAAATAGGCAAGTACTTGTACTTATGTACAAGGAAACTTTATTTAACACTAATAATCTTAACTCTCCTCTTCCTAGTGTGTTTGTAAGTGTTTTGCAGGAATATGACGATGTGTTTCCCGATGAGTTACCTAGTGGGTTGCCGCCACTAAGGGGGATATAACACCAAATTGACTTTGTGTCGGGTTCATCCATTCCAAATAGACCAGCCTATAGAGTCAATCTCAAGGAGACCAAAGAGTTGCAACGCCAAGTTGAGGAACTACTAAGTAAAGGTCATATTAGGGAAAGTCTTAGTCCATGTGTTGTTCCTGTTTTGCGTGCATATATTGGAAAATTTATGGTAGTATACTTTGATGATATTTTGATTTATAGTAAGAGCTTGAGTGAGCATGTTGAACATGTTCGGATGGTGTTGATGGTCTTGCGTGAGAATTCTTTATATGCTAACCTTGCTAAGTGTGATTTTTGCACAAACAAACTTGTGTTTCTTGGTTTTGTTGTTAGTGCAAATGGAATTCAGATTGATGAAGACAAGGTGAAAGCAATTAAGGAGTGGCCAACACCAAAGAATGTTAGTGACGTAAGGAGCTTTCATGGGCTTGCAAGCTTCTATAGGAGGTTTGTCAAGGACTTCAGTACCCTTATCGCACCACTCAACGAGCTTGTAAAGAAGAACGTGAAGTTTCATTGGGGAGAACAACAAGAAAAAGTATTTAATATGCTAAAGGATAAACTTACTTCATCTCCCATTCTTTCACTTTCGGATTTTTCCAAAACTTTTGAAATTGATTGTGATGCTTCTGGTGTAGGTATTAGAGCTGTTTTAATGCAAGATGGGAAGCCAATAGCCTATTTTAGTGAAAAGTTGAATGGAGCTAGCTTGAAGTATCCAACTTATGACAAGGAATTGTATGCTCTTGTCTGTGCACTTAATGTTTGGCAGCATTATTTGCTACCTAAGGAGTTTGTGATTCACACGGATCATGAAGTATTAAAGCACTTGAAGGGACAGAACAAGTTAAATAAGCGCCATGCCAAATGGAGTGAATTCATTGAAGCATTTCCCTATGTCATTAAGTACAAGCAAGGTAAAGAAAATGTAGTTGCGGATGCACTATCTAGAAGGTATGTTTTACTTGCTTCTTTAAAAACAAAATTGCTTGGTTTTGAGTATATCAAAGACTTGTATGTTGATGACCACGATTTTGGCTCTATTTTTCATGCTTGTGAACATGGTGCTATTGATAAATTTTATAGACATGATGGATTTTTGTTCAAAGAAAAACGTCTATGCATTCCTATGTGTTCTATGCATGAATTGCTTGTGAGAGAGTCACATGAAGGTGGTTTGATGGGACACTTTGGTGTTCAAAAAACTTTAGATGTTTTGTATGATCATTTCTATTGGCCTAAGATGAAATCTGATGTGAATAGATTATGTGCTAACTGTATTGTATGCAAGCAAGCTAAGTCTAAATCATAACCTAATGGGTTGTACATGCCTTTGCCCATACCTAATTCTCCTTGGATTGACATATCTATGGATTTTGTGCTTGGATTACCTAGGTCTAAGCATGGGCATGATAGTATTTTTGTTGTGGTGGATAGGTTTTCAAAGATGTCACACATTATTGCATGTAGGAAAATTGATGATGCACAACATGTTGCTGAATTGTTCTTTAGAGAAATTGTACGTTTACATGGTATGCCTAGAACTATTGTTAGTGATAGGGACACCAAGTTTTTGAGCTATTTTTGGAAGACCTTATGGGGTAAAGTGGGAACTAAATTATTTTTTTCTACTACATGTCATCCCCAAACCGATGGTCAAACCGAGGTAGTGAATAGAACTTTGTCACAATTATTGAGGACCATGGTTAAACAAAACTTGAGAACAAGGGAAGATTGTTTGCCGGATGTTGAATTTGCGTATAATCGTAGTATGCATTCTTCTACTCAATTTTGCCCATTTGAGATTATTTATGGCTTTATTCCTTTGAGTTCTTTAGATTTGATTGCTTTACCTTTGAGTGAACAAGTGAATTTAGATGGCGCAAAGAAGACTGAATTTGTGTTGAAGTTGCATGAACAAGTGCATGCAAACTTGGAAAGACGCAATGAACAAATCACCAAACAACGCAACAAAGGCCGCAAAAGGATGGTATTTGAAGTTGGTGATTGGGTTTGGGTGCACTTCAGGAAGGAAAGGTTTCCCAACCAAAGGAAATCAAAGTTGATGCCACGTGGTGATGGTCCATTTAAAGTAATAGAGCGCATCAACGATAATGCATACAAAGTTGACTTACTTGGTGAGTATAATATTAGTGCTACTTTTAATGTTGCTGATTTGTTTCCTTTTGATTTTGATGAAGGCGTTGATTCGAGGTCGAATCCTTTTAAAAAGGGGGGGAATGATGCAACCAAGGATGCATCTGAGTCAACTAGCATGGATCCACTAGCCTATGGAGGACCAATGACATGAGCAACGAGTAAGAAGTTCAAGCAAGCCTTAAATTCTTTCTTGGAGCATGTTTTGAAGATGGCTAATGATGGTGCTTTTGATGCTTTTGGTGATGATAACAATGCCTTGAAGATAGTGCCATTAATTGCTATTAATAAGCAAAGGGGGCAGAAGCTCAACTTCCATAAGGCGTGACCACGCCTTACAGTATATAAGCTGCCTACAAAAAGAGCTTCGAATTTTTCAAGAAAACATTTGTAATGGACCCGTTTTTAGTTAATTTCCTCTATTTTTGGAAGTATTGGATAAAGAGAACTTCCTTCCATGAATTTAGGATTTTAACTAGGGTTAGATTACTCTTTATCTTATCCTTTCTTATAGGGATAAGATTAGCCACATATTAGGAGTCTCTTAGGGTTTGATTTTGATTCCTTATCTCTTAGTCCTTTTAGGGTTTAGAATCATTTTAAAGCTCTATAAATAGAGCTATGTATTTCGGCTAAAAACAAGAAGATCAACATATATTTCTGAATGAAGTTTTATTTGAGTTGTTAACTCTTATTCCTTAAGGTGCTCCTTATTAAATTTCTTGAGATTAAATTAACTTGTTTGATTTAGTTTCACATCTACATGTTTGATCAATCAATTAACTTTTTTATTAGTTTCTTGAGTTGTTTGAACATTCTTCATCTATTTATAACTAAAGGGCTTAGTAGTTCTATTGTTAAGTTTGTTAGTTCCATAATTAATTGCAAACTTTCAAGTTAGATTTTGGGGCGACAAATTCAAATTTATTGGTAAGGGTGTTTCCTCTTAAATAGGGAGAGCGTTTATCAGTTTGATTTTCTCATAATTACTTATCTTGGTGTTTGAACGTATCCAGTTCGAGTTCGAGTTCGTGTTCGTATCACCATTTCATATTAAAGTTGAAACATTATAATAGGCCTCTCATCAATAGCCCAAATCGAAACACAGTGATAATGGCACTCCCAGCCTCTAGAGATTTTACTTGTACAATAATAACCTCAATCTGAAGGATTAACTAAAATTTTTATATATAAACCATACAAGAGATGAAGAAATATATAACAAATACTGATTTTCTACAATACTAACAATCCATTAGCCCATACCATAGAATAAAAATATGGAAATATGGGCATAGGGAATATGAATGTAAAGAGCTACTAAGATCTAGAGGTGTCATGCTTTTTCTGAAACTAATGTTGCACTGGTCACACTTGGATCAAACCCATCAAAGGAATCCATTTTCTGATGCTCCTCAGTTTGTTTGTCATTGCCTTCTTTTACATCCCCACCCATAACTTCAATGGCAACAACGTGTTCAGCATCCAACCCGCGATCAAAGTCTACCGTGTTTGAAGCATCAAGGCTAAAAGAAGGTGAAGTCTCGAGAGAAGGTGAAGTATCCAAAGAAAGTGAAGCATCAAGGGAAGGGCGAGCAGCGTAGGAGTTCTTCAGGTTTTTCCTCGCCTTGGCTCGCCATCTCTTCAGGCCTGCAACCACATTCTCCGTAAATACAGCTTTCTTCATTGATGTGCCCATCTGTTTGATCAAAATCATATAGGAATAGAATCAAATTATTGAATGTAATAAAGGGTTGTCGTGATCCTTGTTATTAAGATGGATAATTGTGCAGCGTACCTGTGTGACTAAAGCATATAGAGGTAATGTTACATAGCCACAAAGGAAGTGCACCAAGACTCCCATGGCCAGCCTTATAACAATATCCTCTGTTTCTCTATGGAAGCATGACCTTAGACCAAACTTGAACTGTGTTGTATAAGCACAATTTGTATTAGGAACAGAGAAATTTCATACGCAACATTAAACTTATAATTGCGTTGCTTACTCACCCAAGTCCAGGTGAAGAATGCTAGTTGGAAGGAGTTCTGCAACAACCCAAGAAATCACCTTTAGAATGTAGCAAAATCTGACAATAGTATCAGTTCACTTGATAAAAGAGAAGGATTGGTTTTCCGAAACAAGGCGTTACCTGAAATAATATGAAGTGAATGAGGTGGAGTAGCAATTTGGGCCAACCAAACCAAAAGAAATGGTCACTAGGCCTAACCAGCAAAGTTCCCCTGACAACATGAGATTTGTCGTGGCTGTCTAAGCACATTAATGTTATGATGCCTTGCAGTTTTGTACCAACTAACAACAGCATCTACAAAAAGACGTAATATTAAGGTCAACTCTCTTATTTCTTAATAAAAATATTTTTAACTGAAAGCATTAAGGGTTAATCTGTTACCACTAGTGGAATGAATGGAAGCCATAAATAACTGTAAAATTCTGAAGAAGTAGACAAACATAAAACGACTCGCATTAAAAGACTATATTATATTCAATGTGATAAAAAGGGGTACTGTAATTTGATAAAAATGAAGCAGGTTTGCTCTTACTGCGTGCATTGAAGAATATGTAAAAGACAGAAAAGATCCATATCCAGAAGCTGCAAAATCAAAATTTCAGTTGTCTAATGCAAGTTATATCAAAGGCTAATATAAAGTATCTTCTTTGTATGGCTACCTTATTCCTACCACCACCCCAAAGTCAACCTCCAAAGCTCTTTTGATGTATTTTTGAAAATCAAAGTTGCTTCCTTGTTCAAAATGTGCCTGCCAAAGCAATACAGAGAAAATAAAATTATCAAATGTGGATCAGAAAATGTAATTTGTACTCATTAACTAGTTGAAGGTTAACTATACCGTAATGAATCCATGTCTAAGAGTGAGATAATCAACTTTAGAGACTGAACCATAAAACTGCCTCAAAAAACATGTCTGCACAAAGAAAGGGCATCCTACAGTTAACTGATAAATCACATTAGATATTTTTAACATGTTATAATATTTTTTTCTTGATCAACTAACCGGCCATCGGAGAAGGCTGTGTTCACTCCAGTATCTCAGGTGCCTCTTGCCAAATGATGTTTGATGGGTGAGCTGAAACCTCCTTGGATCTGGACATATTGATATATATAAAAGCAAGATGCAAATAATTAATATTGGCAACTCTTAGAATATGTATCTATAACTATTTCTTGTTCAATTTATTTGCCTGGCTAACTAAAATTTGAACGGGACCACTAAAGACTATAGTAATTAATTGGGCAATTATTAGTGTTACATTTTTTTATCATTTTTCTACTTGTAACAAGCTTATGCTTAGCTTTATCTCTTGTAAGATTAACTACCACTTGTAACTTTTCTTTTGTAACTGATTTACAATATAAATTGAAAAAAAATTGTCTAAATTAGGTATATTGATGCAATTTATATGTTAAATTAATAAATGATAAATTACACGTGTTCAATAATTTTAAATAATTATATATTAATCACATAATACTTAAATATATAACATTTATAAATACATTGTGCTTTTATTCACTACGGTGTATATCACTGATGTAGCCTACCGGTGGCATTTTTCCACCGCAGTCAATAGTGTTAAAATAATAAAAGCAAAACCACATTTTTAGTGCATAAAAATATACCTTTGGAGAATTGGTATTCTAAAGTTCTTGTTTCTGCCTCCCAAGATTGCCATCTCCTCATCTGATCGAGTTCACAGTAAGAGAAAAATGTCAACAAATATTTTTCTTTTCACATGTAGAGTGAGGTCAATGCATCTACTGCCCAACTGAATATGTATGTGCATGCAAAAGGACGAATATTTTGTCAAACAAGAATCCATGTTTTCCCATTTGAAGTGTCTAGTATAAAGAGTAAAGTTTGCTAAGCTTCGCATTATAAAGTACTACCACTACAGCTTTGCTTCCTATTCAGAATTCCTTTTTACCTGAAGATTCAATACCCTTTACAAGTCAACAACTAAAAGTCCATTAGAACGTGATGAGGAGTATTAAAATTGCACAAGTAGCTAGATTAATCAAGAACATTCAACCAAGTTAATTACCTTGGCCATCCCTAAACCGAATATGAGTATGCATGATAAAGAATGGAAAGAAGCCAACACAAAGATCAAGAACTGGAGTTCCCTCACACCAGACCTGGATAATAGAGAAACCTTTCCCTGTTCAAGAAAAACAATATTAGTGCTCAGTAAATTTGTCATCAAGATCGAAACTGCTTTTTGAAGACAGGATTTTAGATAAATCACACCTGCTCTGCACATTTGGCTTCTTCCTCACTCTCAATATAACTGGCACTACCACAGGGAAGAAAAGTTTCTCCTGCGGTCCTCGGTATACAGATATTTGCAATTGGCTTTTCGCTCACAGTAAGCAACAATGAGATGAAACCCAATAGCATCAATTCTATAAGAAAAACATAACATTGTTTAGAATCATTATTATGATGAGAAAATAATCTTTAGATCTTTTATCTTCTTACCTGATTTAATCTTGTCTAATGCCTTTATGAGTGAGCTCCTTCTTTTCTTGTTGAAATACTACACCAGAAACAAATGTAAATGTGAAAATGAATAATACCCAAGAAAAAGAATGATAGAACATGTAAGACGACATACATATATATTCTCGGGTTAATAAATTTAAATCTTTTGCATGCATATACCTTAGCTAAAAGATGGAGCAATTGCTCAATTGTAATTGAAATAAAGATCAGAATGAAGCAAACGGTTGCTACAGCCCATGTTGGTGTTGTCTGAAGTGTCCTTTCTTCTACCTCTTCAGCCATATCTCTCTAACAGAAATATGGAAAGCTGGAACTGAATTGCCTAGCTTCTTTAGGTGCAAAGGAGAAGACAAATGCAAGTATAAGTAGTAGGACTAAGGACCCAATATATTAACCAGGTCCCAGCTGGTTTTTGTTCAAGTTTCGTGGTATGTGGTGCTCCCTTTTGGTGGCGAGTGAAACACGAAGAGAAAACAACAACAGAAAGAATTAAAATGGGGTCCTTCATATTTGAGACTGTATACGGTTTATAATAAGTCAATATATGCATAGCTTTAACAAATTTCATACATTAGGTCTGACCTATGTGACATGACACGGAATCAATGACGTATAGGCAGAACCAAAGACAAAGTATGCTGATCATTAGCCCACCTTAATTAAATGCGTTTCTTGTAAAGCTCTGCTCCTTGAGAGTCAGTGTTAGGATTTTTCCAAAGTATAATACTAAGAACTCGAACGTAAAAATTGTTGGTCATTCCAAATGGTTGGAATATTCTATAAATAAATAAACAAATAAATAAAGGCAAAGCAGAAGCAGTAAAAGAGCAAGAACAAGAGGCGTCGAAGATATTTAAAGGACTGTGTTGTCAGGATTTGAACCTGACTATTTGAATTGAGTGGCAGAGATTGACCATTGATTCACTAGTCTAGTAAATAATAATAATAATAATAATAATAATAAAGGCATTTAGGAAGAAATAACAAACTCGACATGGGGTTCATTTTTCAGTAAAAGACGCGGGAAAGAGATGCCTAATTGAAAAATGAAAATGCTCATTATCAAAAAAATAAAAATAAAAATGAAAGTGCTGTATCAAAAGGGAAAGTCCTAATTATGAATCAGGGTTTATTTAAGGAGATGCCAACAACTACGCGTATCAAAGGGGTTTCGGTTCCATCTTTCCATGTTTGTTTTGTTTCTTTCTCCTTTTTCATACACTGACGTTGACATTAAATAACCTTGATTCCTCTTTCCATCCCCACGCACTCGTTGACCCTACCGCCAAATACCGACCTCCTCGAGTTCCCTCTCAAGGAAACTTTCTATTAGCTCTCCTTTATGACAACTGACTCTTTCTTTTTCATGCATGCTAATGCCTCTAATCCTATGCATTTCCAATCATAATGTTGTTAAATAAGTTTATACAGCGAAAATCTGGAAAATTGCAACTTAGAAGAAATGTTTTGTGGTCCTGAATCGGTTGCTAATCGTAATTGCATTATAAGCTAAAGTATTGAACATCCAACATCAGTTTTCTATTTGTAATAAGAACTTAATTTGTTGCATTTCCATGTTCACACGTGCTTTTCTTTCCTTTTCCTTGCTCAGAAAAGGACAGGATACGATGATTCAAAATCTTAATACAGATAGTCTATGTTATGATCGCTAGCATCAAAGATTAAGAGTAAGAGAGCAGCAGTAATCAATTGCATTGTTAACAGACAAGTGACTGGCAAGTAACAGTTGCTGGTTTTGGCACAAAGTTAGTTTTAGTTAATTGTTTGCATTGATAAACAGAGACAGCTGTCATTGAATCAATTAAGAGAGAGAGAACGTTCTCATTCTCATGTTACTCTCTCTTTCCTGATTGCTCATGTTCTCTATTAAGATGCACTTGCTGTTCCCTAGCTTACGATTGAAAAACGTTCAGCATACTAAAACCTGTGGTAGTTCATGTTACAACAGTTAGCTAAAATAGGTCCTCGCGGACCTTTGCCTGTACGGTGTACCGGGGCATGTAAAAGAAGCTCTACAAATATTGTATCAACTGATCGACAAGCGGACGCAACTACTCGTCTTTGATATTATAGTCATTGCTTTCATTTACTTGGTTTTCACACAGAGACAGTTTAAGGGATTCTGACATCACTCAGTTGAGCTCGAAAAAGCTACACAATAATGTGTATTATATGATTCGGATATGCTAAAAAATAATCTTGTAGCGTATGTACTTCCCTAAGTATAATAACTGCCAAAGAGCTCGAACCTAAAAGATAAAGTAAAGTGCAAAGCTAAGCCAGTAAACCATTTTTGGGCAATGGGGCTAGGGAATCAATAGTTCAGCACAATGAAAAAATGCTAACAGAATAATTCAGCATCAGCAGGCTAGTATTGAACAGAAGATACTATGAGCTTGGTAACTAGTGGGGGTAAATCATCAGCCAAAATAACAATTCCATCCAGGCCTGAACCAGCAAGCACAAATACACAAGTTCTTCAGCAATAGTCCATGACTAAGAACCTAATACTAATAGATTAGTACAACCTGCTCTTTTTCATATCCAAGGGAGTTAGAAGACAACCAATGTTACCTTAGAAAAATAATTACATTTTTTTTTCTTCTCAAAAGCTAATGTTGCATCATCCAAGCAACTGTAGGCCTTCTTCTGCCTCAGGTGCCAATACTACATCATCGTTAGTATATATGATAATTTTCAGGATTCTGTTGCAGAATTCCCTGGGAAGAAACATAAGCAAGTTTAATGAGATAAAATCAACTCAATTAACCTCATTCCGAGCAAGACTAAGAGTATAAAAGTTGCATGCACAAGCACAAAAACTGATCAAAACTAGGATTCGGCTGTGAGTATATGCACTACGGTCAACCGCTTTCAGTAAAAAAGTATGCACTATGGTGATATAGCTATTGCTTCCTTGCATGCGCACATGCAAACTCTATTCAAGTGGAGTCGCATTAGAAAGAAATATCAAAAAGCATCTCTTGTAGTTTAGAGGACACTTACTTTAGTACAACTGCTCCCAACTGCATTAGTTATTGCTGGAGGCTTCAGATGGAACTGCTCTCCAGCATGAGGCATAAAAGATCCAGCATTCAGAGATGCCATAGGAATAGAGCTGTCATCCTTGTTAGCAACATGTCTATCCTCTGTCAACTGGAAGCCAAAAAGTCTGCAGCTGCTTTTACACGAGGACACCAAATCTTGGCCACCCTTACATGGTGGTTGAGCTACTAAAGGCTGTAAAAGGCCATGTTGGCTATGCTCATGAGACAGACTAAAAGAGTCCATTCCCCACTGATTGTTCCTTCTGAAAATATGCTCTGAACGTGAGGAAGACATGCGCTTTTCACCACATGTTTCAGGATTATGAAACCAGCTTTGGGTGTTAACTCCCTGCTCCTCCAGATCGTTAAAACCATACCTGGGACTTGGGTTCGAAACTTGATTGCTTGCTTGCTGGAACATTAACACAGAACACGGAGAAGATACCTGTGCAGGTGGACGAATACGAGTATTGTAACCCTGCATCATCGAAGACCATCCATTTCTTGAGCTTGTCATTTGAACACCATCAGAGATTCCAAAGCAACCATTTTCACAAGCCTCATTAGTACTTGCTGGGGCTCTTCCAAAAGGAGAACTTGGAATTATTTCTTGACCTTGCAAGACCTTGTGGAATCTAAGAGATTCACTAAAGCCTATGCTTTTATAGGAAACGTCAGAGTTCACAACTGGGTCTCTGGCACCATTTCTTGTTGTAGCAATCATAGAACTGCGTGAGCCAGGAAAACACCTCCTTATGTCAGACGGATGCCGATTCTGATCAACACCATCATAAAGAGTGTTAAAATTCAAAATTTCTTGACCTTGCAAGACCTTCTGGAACCTTGAAGGTTCCCCAAAGTCTGATGCACCAATCCCATCTGTTAGGAAAATGTTAAGACCAGTTAATAACATTGAGAGAATATTGATCATAACCATACAATTTCTTGAGAATGTATAACATACCAGGAACTGGAAATTCTGGCTTTGAGGAAGGAAATCCGGACCTGCTCCTCTTCAGACCAGGTGTCATAAAACTATTGCAACTGGAAACAGAACCAGATGGCTCAATTTCCCAAGGAGAAACCCTGCTATGCCTGTTAGTCTCCATATCATCCCACCTTACCTGAAAAAACGAGTTATAAATAAATGAGGCCATTGAATCAAGCATTATCAATTTGACATAACACATAAAAATGATAAAAAGACAGAAAGCATTTGATGAATAATCACATGAAGCATCTGGAAGAGAAGTCAAGGAATTCAAAAGGCGTTTTAAATTTTAAAATAATGCAAATCTTTTGGCATCAATGCAATGCAGATTGATATCTGATGTTAGACCAGAATTTCCAGTTCCCTGTATGTTATACATTCTCAAGGAACTGTATCATCTAGTAAGATGTCGCCTGCCTGTTGACAACATTTTAACTCCAGTTTTACATGATAACTTATACTAAGAACTTTGCATGCTTGTCCGTTATCAGAGAGGAGTGCAGCTGAGTTACAGTTGTGTGCTAACATATACATAATAACAAGCGGATAAAAAAACCATTTCACCCATGTCAAATAACTATTTCACCAAAAAGCATGAGTTGTTACGTGAGGCTTCAAACAGTCTTACAACGCTTAACAATATACACGTTATCTTATATGATAATAAATAATGATGAGGAGAAGAATAGTAGGTCAATATCCATAGATAGGGTAGCGAACAACAGATTCTCTAAATGCATCAGAAATAAGGTTTGGTCAAAATCTCATCCCACCAAGTGTTTGGGTAGTTTTTTCCTATATAAGAAAAAGATAGATGTTCAGGAAGGATAAATACTGTATACTCAGAACAAGCATGAGCAGGTCTTAAGTCTTACTTTCAAGTATAAGACAGCCTTACAGCTAAATCTCAAAGCTTCTATCTCTTTCACTAAATATGCATTATTAGAAAGTCTTCACAAGAATTTGTAGACAAATGTATATTTTACAGAAGTAACTGCTTCAACAAAACATACCACAAGGCATCTCCATTTTGAACCAGGCCATCTAGCAGGATCTAGGTCGCTGATTCCTGTTATCAATCCCATATATCTGCCGAGGAGACTTTAGTCAACATATTGATAATGTAGTCAAGTTAAGAAAAGGTAACAAGCCCAAGTATGTTAAACCTTCTTTCTGCTGCATCTTCTGTCTCAAAACGCATTTTGAACCTCATTCCAACAGAAAAAGAATAATCCAGACTCTTCAAAAATTTATGTAAAGGGATAATGAACTCTGATGAGCTGGCTCTGCAAAACACACTTGAGTATTAGGGAAAAAAGTTATAATTGTAGAGATCAGGTAGTTGGCCAATATCCAGGACTAATTTAAGAGTCAAATACAGTCCCATATGTTCAATAAACTCCAAAGCCACACCTTGGGTTATAGCAAATGTTGAAAAGACTTCTCATAGACATAGCATGAACGACATCTGTCAGAGTGCTCTGATTCAATTGCTGACTACATAGAGCTGGAAAACTAGCACCACATTTAACTTGTGCAGCTCTTCGAATTCCCAATCTCAGTTCTCCATCATCACCCCTGACATATGATGCTATATAAGAATCACCGAGAAAGCTGTTTAACATTGACTCCTTAAAACAGGGTTTCTATACCTGAGAAAGAGAACAGCATCTCCAGAAACAAGCTTCTTCTTATTTACAAAAGCACTCCATCCTGTAGTGAGCAAATGCCTCCGTGGTTGCCCTGTTCAAACAGAAAAGAAAATTGTAAACTCAAGATTTCAAAATGCAGAGCGAAGTCATCGTAAGATTCCAATCAGCATGCTGCTAGCTCTGACCGATGAGTTAGTCAAACAATAAAGACATGCAATCTCCTAATGCATACCTCGGTAGATATGTCGAAACTTCCACTCAAAACCATGCAGATCCTTGGCTACAAGCTCTTGTGAAGGTCTCTGTTGACTGTAATCCTACAGGAACAATCTACTAAATTAAAAATTCAAGTAAGCAGAATTAAACAAATCAGCTAGTTCCAAGTTATAAATGCACTGAAATACTGATAAATGGAAAGATATCAAACAGATTCCTCTTATAAGTCAGGTGGAAAATGCCTATAAATACCAAGGGAGGGAAGCAGTCTTCAGCAGCTCGGCGTGGGACAGAAAAGCCTCCATGAGTGCTAGTATCAGAAGCAGTAAGTGTTTTGCAAAACATGTGGGTTGTTGTTGACTTCACAACTGCTTCCACATCCTCCTCTTCACAATGCCCTTCAAGTTTCCCTTGCTTCAGCTTTTGCTCAATTTGCTATCCACAACGCCAATCCATAGCAAAATCAACTTCATATCAAGAATTTCAGCTAATCGCATAATTTTAAAATAAGAACAAAGTAGACGAAAATAATGGGAGAGGAGAGAGCATTAAGAAATGGCAATCCATGATTCAGAATCTTAAATTCAACAGCCAATGTACATTGATTCCTTTCCCATTTTGTAATAAGATATTCAAATCATAACAAAATCAAAATTTGAAAGCTTAAGCTTTTAAATAGCTTGGAATCTCTTATCTAATTATAAATACCAGATTCAATATAAGAAATTTCCCCAAGAAAGTGTTTAATGACAAGCATTTATATTATTTAAAGTTCAAATTATTTCCTTCTCTTATATTAAATAAAGAAAATACAAGAATAGAACACCACCAACCTCACTATCAGGAACCAGAGAAACTTGAGCATAAACTTCATCATTGGCTGTCTCTGCCTGCCACGTAAAGCAAAAATTGCACAATCAACCACAAAACCACCAAAACAAGGAGACTATTTGACCCCAAATGAAAATCAAGATGAACAAACAAAATAAGCTATCGACAATAATGGGAATTTTATGAGTTCTCATTACTTAGACTCACTATTGAGCTAATTATAACTCCAATTCTCTAGAATCGCAAACTTCCTAGCAAACCAAATTGCACTTCACAGCAATTCCAGCAAAAAGATACAAACTTTAATATAAGATAGGCGTAGAAAGTAAATATTAAAAGTAGACAGACACTTACATGGAGCTTAACATCAACAACTCTACAAAAGATATAAGAAGGGAGATCATAAACAGCAAGAGGCAAATCAGGGAGTTGCTCCAAGTGGCCTTGAGGGAAGTAGACAACCACACTCCCTTTCTTTGGCAAAGATATCAGTGGGCCAGCACAAGCATGCCACAGCTCCAAACAAACAGAACCAGAAACAGGAGCAGAACTTAAATTAGTGGCACTTAAAGCAGCAGAAGTAGAAGAAGAAGAAGATGGAGAAGAGAAAGACCCAGAAGATGGTGTCGTTTTTTCATCCTCCTCTGTCGTATTAAGATCTATTATACCCACCATTTTATCTTCAGAATGAACTAACTAACAAGAACAGGTTAAGTAAAGATTTTAGGAAACTGGTATTGTATGATAGAGAAAAGAAGAGAGGAGTTTTTTCTTCTTCTTTCTTGGGTCAGAGAAGAGGGTGGTTTTCATGACTGCATTAGTGCAACTCTGGCATTAGCTTAATACTAAAAAGAGGAGAGAGTCAAGAGTGAAGACTCATTAAAAAGATCAAAGACTCCAAAAGAAAGAGACCCTTTTCTTTTCTTTTCTTTTTCTTTCTTGCTCCCTTTCTTGATGTGCTTTTTAAGATATCAAATCAAAAGCTTTAATTTCTATTTCTATTATCCGAGAAAGCAAAATAAGTTTGGGAGTAATGGGGAGGTGGGGAAATGGGGATTCATTTTCTTCTTGTCACTATATTTTTATTTTTGCTTTTTAGCTAATCTGCAAAGACTGAGAAGCAGAGCAGCAGTGCATTGCCCTGCTGCAATGCTGCAAATATTGCTGAGAGACTGCTGAGGATGTGATGTGTGGCAGATAGATAGAGAAAAGAGAAAGAGTAATGAGAAGTGGAGGAGCTTTTCCTTTTCATTTATTTTTATTTCTTTATTTATTAGTTAAATAGCCCCATGACCAACAAAATGTATAATATCTAACTATTTTTTATTTGATTAAAAAAATATAAATAATTTATCTCAAAAGAAAAAGAAAAAAGAAATTTCGTGTACGGATCCCTGTATTTCCGGGCGGATGTCTATTCTGTCCCCTTTCACTTCCCTAATCTCTCTCATGTCCCTCTCTCCTTCTGCCTGTTCTTGCCTATGTTTTTTTTTTATTAAAAACAAAAAGATTTACTATTACATGAAATCAACATTCATTGCAGAAATAATTAATTAATTAAACTTATATTGTTCTGTGAAATTCTCATTCTGTGAAATAATTAATTAATTAATTAAACAATTAAATATCGGCGGTTATTTTCATTAACAAGGTGATTTTAAAATATGAAATTTTAATTTAATAAAATGAAGAACTTTGTAATATTGTTAATATATCAATACATCCACATAATAACTAGTCTGTTAAGATATAAATAAAAGAATATCTCTTAATCTTTGATACCAAACATCAAACAGAAGCTTATTTCTATTTTGTTCAACGGGGTGTTTTCAGTTTTTGAAAATTCAAACTTTTTGTGTTCTTAAATTAGTTAGTTTTTCAAAGTAGACCCTTTTTTTCTTTAATTACTTAACTAGATTCTTGTGTGCTCCATTAGCACTTCATACAGCTTTTTGTTTACCTAGTAATGCATAGATTACTCAAATTAAACCAACCTTGAGAGATGCCATTGTTTCTGACCCTTTCCAATAATTGAACTTTTCTTTTCTTTAAAAAAAGAAATCAACTTTATACTAAATTCTTGTTGGAATAAGATTAGTACAATCTCTTGGAGTTCAAACTAGTAGAATTTTAGGTAATTAAAAAAGTTCACAAGTTGTGAGAAAACAAAAAATGGTCCAAGATTCAATTTGTAAGTTTAGATAAAAGTTTCACAACATTCATCTTTTACCCTAATGATGTTGCTAGCCTATTTTGCCTGCTCAAGTTTTGACTTTGTCCTATGTATAGTGTCCCCCTTGCAATTATGGTTGTTTTCTTAGGCTAAAAGCAACAGCAACTGCTTCTCATTATGCCTAATCAATGTAGGGACAAACCCACTAATTTTATAAATTTAAATCAATTCTTAAGCTCTTTAAAAAAAATCATTAATTTAATCCATAAATTATCTTCTATTCTAGACAGCATCCACAATTAATGATTAACATTATCCATGCCTAACCTTTGTTAGGTCCCATTGTTTAATATATTGCCTGTCTCTCAACTATAGAGTCTGGAAAATCACCCAAATAGAAATTATTAAATATTTGACTTATTTAAGTTCTTTTTAGCTCAATGTTGTGCAAAACTTAAAAGTAGATCTGGTATTTCAAATGTTCTTTTTTTTCTCTTTTAAATTGATTAATGATGCCTAATTGGTCATATAAAATATATTAAGAAATGATTAGTCATAAATTTAGGTGCATCGCAATCTAGGACTATATAATAGTTATGGCTTACATATGCTAACCGCCATCGACATTCAATTGCTTTTATATATAATATTGAATCATGCATACTCTTTTTTAACAAATTGAGTATTTAATATTAGCTTTCTGTTCATGGTTTTACATTTTGGATTATATTTCTAGATTGGTAATTTAATTAGAGAATAAAAATAGATTTATTGGGATAGTAATATTTGAATCAATTTCTTTTTTGTTTAAAAGGAAAATCAACTTTCAATTGATCCATACTCAAGCTTTAAATGTAATAATTTAAAAAAAAAAATTAGATAATCAATTAGAACTCAAACAACCAGTCAGAAGTTCATTAACTGAAAAGGAACAGTCTATAAATACTCTGCAGGAATCCATAATTTCAAGAACTCCCCTAAGAGGAATTGTAGGTATGAATATGAAGCACACAGAATGAAAATAAAGATAGGAACCAAAAAGAGTAAGGTACGTACTTTGTAGACATTATAATTAGCAAGAAACATGTGTATTATCATGCCCTAATCTTGTAAAGAAGAAGGGCAAATAAGTCAACAAAAATGAATGGATGGACAATTGTGTTGCACAGTAATGAAAAGAGGCAGGTCTCTATCAGAGCCATCAATAGCAAAGAACCCAGCCCTTCAGGGCTAGGGGTAATAGGGTACCTAGCCCTAGCGAGTTAGACTTAGAGGCAGATAACCTGTGACCCAAATAAAATTTTAAAAAGAAAAAAAAGGCAGATAACCCGGACAAAACGGGTTACAACTCAATGCCCAATCGGCTATGGCTTTGCCTTAGCTTTTATCTTATATTGGAAAGTTTACTACCCTACTCTCACTTAGGAGAGCGTTTCCAACGCTGAGACACTTTGGTTTGGAATCTTCTTGGCTTAAAGGGCAATTTGCCCCCTTAACTTGGACCCAATATCCAATTAGCTCAGCACTTGGTAAAACTGGCTAAATGACATTGCCTTTAGTTTTTATTGCACGCGTGAGATTCAATCGCTCAGCAACAATAGAAATTAATATAATAAATTCTAAATAAATTTCTTTAAATAAATAATAATAAAAGAGTAAAAAAAAAAAGGAGTTATATAGTTGAAAGTTCTAGTCCACTAAGCATATAACAAAAAAGAGCAAATATCTCTAATTGATTTAATTCATGATAAGCAATAAGATAACTCCAGTCTTTTATTGGGATAAATTATATATATTTTTAAAAATTTTATCTTTATAATAATTCACTTGGTATGCAACAACATATAACAAAATTCATTTAAAGTAGGAAATATTAGCACAATCCTATTATTCTACACCCACAAAAAAAAACCAAAAATAGTAAAAATTAAACAAGCATTAATAATAATGAGCATAAACAAGTTTTATTTCTCCAGCAAGAGCATCATTTCTATCATTATCTGTATCATCAACAACAACAATGACTGTTTTTTCTAAGTCATACCCAATACTATACAATCGTTATCGTCCTCATCATCAATAAAAACATATTTAACAGATTTCAAAGAGTTAAATTATGAATGACTTCGGTATTTATAGATTATAGTTATCATCACAGTCACTGTCTCGCATTTTTTAAAATAATGTTGTCATCTTGTTGGAGCTTAATTAATAGATAAAATGAAGGCAATTGACACTTTTTACGAGATCATAGATTCTTTTTCGAAAAACTTCTCCACATGATTAAAAAAAAGAAAATAATTGGAATTATGCGTTAAAAGGGAGATTTTGGTGGATATAAAATATACAAAAAAAATTAAGATTTTGAAATGAAAGAAAAATTGAGAATTAAATTGATGAAAAATAGGCATAAGCTTTCTAGAAAAAAATTGTCTTTGAGTGATGAAATGAGCTCAAGAAAAGAAAGTAATTAGTCGGATAAATATAACAAAGAAATACGTTTACATCTTTTTTCTCTTTTAATCAATTTTTAATAAAAATAAAATTAAATAAAAGTGTTTCATGCATTCTTCCGAGCGATTGAATTTCACACATAAAACAAATACCAAAAACTGTATAATTTAGTTAATTTTGCCAAATACCCATGTAATTGGCCAAGATTTTACAAATCTAGGGTAATGAGATATCAAGTCGAAATTCAGGAGGCAAATTGCCCTGTAAGCCAAATCTTCTTAACTGGGGACAAGAACTTTGGATATTTATTACTTCCTCCTTTCTGCAATACAGCTTTTATAATTTTTAAGATTAAAAAAGATTATTATTAAATATTGGTTATGGTCTATAGATATTAGAAGTTATCTCTTGAATATAAAAGATGGTTTTTATATTTTGTTACCCAAAACCTTTATCCAGAGATAAAATGTTCAAAAGCAATTTATCAAAGAGTGAAATTCCAACCAAAAATAGATATTAAGCTCATTAAAATTTCAATAGTTATTATTATTTTTAAATATAAATTAATACGAAGAAAGTTACTTTTAAATTCTTATTTTCAGAATTTTATTAAATAGAATTAATATTAAATAGTTATTAATATTAAATAGAATTATTTGCATTGAAGTTCAATTTTAATTGTTGAGGAATGTGAGAGAAGGTGCAGCAAGAGAGCGTGGGGTAGAATCTGAATGTATTTCCATTTTGCCTTAACTTTATCCTTTTGCGCAAGTCCCACCAACCGCACTAAGATTGTTTCATTATTAGACTGTTTATTTATTGGGGCGCTCCACTTTAATTTGCGATAAACGGGGGTGGCCAGTAACATAGTTAAAGAAGAAGCTCAAATAATGGTTCTGAAGTGATCCGACTTTTTCAGTATTCACCGATAATAAATGAAAAGGGGCAGTATTTGTCGAAGGGGAAATATTTATTGGCAACATACGAAAGAGGAGTGTCTATATCAATTCCCAAAATTGATGGTCAAATAGTACGTTGGATAGTTGCCTTGTAAGGAAACCATTAACATAATTCATACTCTTTTCGCCCAACCTCCATGCACATATAGCCTTTGCTCATACATGTACCTTTTTGGGCATACCCTCTTTAATTCTACTCTCTTTGCTTTTCAGCATTTATCACCTATCTATCTTCCTTTTTCTCTTTTAGATAATTTCTTTTAATATGTTTCTATAATCAAAATTTGATTAAATTCTTCTTTTTAATTATTTATATGAGATTTAATTATTATAATTTATTTTAAATACAAGGTTACGTGATAATTTCTTTTAATATGTTTCTATAATCAAAAACACAATCTATTCTTAATTTACATGTAGATTATGAGATGTTGGTGCTTTTTAGTTGATTTCATTAGTTTTTGTCATTATTTTCCTAATATATATTTATTAAATTTTCTAGAACAGATACAATTTTAAATATAAAACATGAAATTTATTTACATATAACAATGTTTATATTAATTCATGAAAGCCATATTTAAAATTTACTTATTGAATTGCTATCTTCGTTTAGATAAGATAGATTATTTCAATTTATATTTAGATTAAGAAATATAAATTTTTTTCGATAATATCATTGACTTTTACTGTTTAAAATACTTCCATTGTATTTTTTATAAAAGCTACAATTTCTAATATAAAATAAAAAATTTAATTACATGATAGTATTTATGTTAACTTAAAGATATTCTTGAGAAGAATTGGAAAAAAATAAAATAAAAAATCTATAATTTGAAGCCAATCAAAAAGGAAAAAAATGAGAAGGATAATAATAAAATAAGAAATAATTTGTAAGTATTAAGAAAATATAACAATTTTTTTTGTGTATTTTATGTTAACCAAAACAAATTCACCTGTGATCGCTCGGCTTCTATGGCAGATGATTTTTGTTTGGGTTGTCACAGAGTTGCATCTCCTCCGAGTTCTATGAGGACCTGACTTGAATATGATCTGTATGGTGGTAGTCTGCTCAATATCTGTTCTTGCTCAGTATATTTTTTTGAGTTTTCCCACGTATTCAATCAAACTAATAATAATAAAAAGAAAAAACGAATTCACTTTTGTAAGAATTAGAAACAGAAAAGTGGTATCCTAGCATTTGCTTTTTTGAAAAGTGCAACTAAAAATGTCATTGATTAGGGATTAGTGTTAACATTTTCTTTATACGGGGAAGATGAGGCAACATTTATTTTCATTTAAAGAAGGAAAAAGAAATACTTTTTTTTCTTTCCATTTTAAAAAGATCATTTACTCTTACTTTTACACTTAAATTAAGAGATTTTTATCTTTTATAATTAATACTTTTTTTATAAATTTACAATTTCACTTTATAAAATATAAAAATCAATTGTATGGAATAATAAATTATTAATTGACAATGTTAATAATAAAAAAAATAAATTATAAAGGAAAGAAAAAGTTAAAAACAAAAACAGTAGAAAAGTTAAAAACTTTTAAGGATTCATAAGTGAGAAATGGAATGATGGTGAAACCCTCGTGCACCATAAGGTAAATCGCATAGATGAAATTGATAATGGTTGCGATATCATAATGTTTAACTAATCATGATTAAGTATAAATCTTATCTTAACCAATCTTATAATGATGCTTTTTGACCCAATTTTAAGACAGTCGGTTAGTTTGTCGCATTTGGATATCAATGGTTGCTATGATTAAATTCTTTAGCAGACCTAAAAAAAATAAAAAAAAAATTATCACATTAAACGCACGAGTTAGCTAATTAATTATTGCTACCAAAAGAAGTACCATTTTAAAGCTGTTTCCCTTTTATTTTATTTGTCTTGCTTTCTTCTTAGATTCACACCAAAGATTGTGTGTTCGAACCAATGGATTGTCTACTTTGTTGAAATTAGCTAAAGAAGAAGGGCAATGGGACCCTAACAAGGAACAAGAGGGCGCTATCTTTACTCTTGTGTGCTGTCTTTGTCTTAGTGCTGCTCTCTGAGAATTCATCATCTCATTTTGAAAGCTGAGGTCAATTCCTTTAGAATCTAAGGCATATATAAGTTTATCTTTTCTTTTTTACTGCTTTTGTCTCCATAAAAAATTATTTTTATCCCAAAATGAATTTTCTACTATTTTTGGTTGGTTTAATTATCATTCAAATCTTTAGCAAGAGGGAAAGTGTTTATGACTCATAGGGTTGGTTATAAAACGTTTTATCTTTTTTCTTCCTTTTCCTTTTTCTTTAATGTTGTTAATCAAATATCATTAAGAATTTCAGTCTCTTGAGTTCAGATATTTACCATAATTAATAAATTTAAGTTCAAAAATATTAAATTTATCTTTAAATTTTGAAGTATTTTATTCAAACCCAATTCAAGTCTACTATTGGAAATTTAGATTTCAATTAAAACTTGTGCATTTAATTGATTTTTATATTCAATTAAAAAATGATGATCACTTGTTTCTTTTAATATATGCGTTAGCATTTAAATATAATTAGTCATTTATTCGCGCGTTGCAGTACTGTTATTACTATTTCGATTATAAAATCAAGTTGATAAATGTAATTTAATATTGAATATTAATTAATAACATTCTAAAAAATAATAGCAAACTAATTGTTTTAAAATATCTTTAATTTTTTAGATTTTATTAATTTAATAATATAATAATTATTTTAGAAATATTTAATAATTAATTTTTAATGTTATATGAATTAGTACTATCAATATAATTGATATTGCTATTTTCTATAATAAAAATTTATTATATAATTAAAAAATTACTTTATTATTGAATATAATATTAAAAATATAATTTAAGATATTATTTTATAGAATTATAATTATAATTTAATTAAGAGATTAATTTATTAGTTAATATAATATTAAAATATAATTAATATGTTATTTTTAAAATAAAAATTAGTGTTGTTATCTTATTAAGAAAATATATATTAATTAATATACTATTTCTAAGTATTAGAATCAGTATTTAATTAGAAATACAATTAATAAATTAATAAAAAACTATAAAATTATATAAGAACTTGAATTTCGTATATAAAAAATAAATACATATATCAAGATAAAAAATTATATTACAAAAATTAAATATATATATATAAAAATATAAATTTCATAAACTAATATATATATATATATATATATATATATATAAGAGAGAGAGAGAGAGAGAGAGAGAGAGAGAGTATCTTCCTTTAATATCTAATTAATATATTTGTGGTTAAGAAACCATTCATAAACTGTTTGGATTCCACTTCATTCTGATTTTCTTTTTCCAACTTTAATTTCAGCTTATATAAGTGGTACGAGATTTAATTAAACAAATAAAGAATTTGGCATCTTGACTTCAATGCCGTGCAGATGTTGTACAGAGTCTCCTCGGATATGCAAATTCCTTTATTGTGTGGAACCTAAGTTCCTTACGCGAAGGACTGAAATAAAAGATGGATTGACCCAGACCGAAGTTGTGATTGAAAGATAAAATTATTGTAAATATCAAATTTCACAGATTTAAAAATAAAATTAAGTAAATAATTAATTATATATATTTATAGTTAAGACTCATCCTAATATATTATCACTGTATAATATTATATTTGTATGATTTTATTTTTAATAATGTATCTTTTTGATAAATTTTTTTAATAATGTATTAATTGATACTAAATTATCCTGTTATATATAATATTTAGTTTATCTCTAATTTATTTGTAATAAAATTTTATCTATTTTTATAATTTAACCAGTGATACTTGATAACTATAAAATCTATTCATATAATTTTAACTTATAAAAATTATTAAGAATATTCTAGAAATTAATTATTAACAATTTAAATTAATATAAAATATATTAAACTAATACTAAATTTAACTAATATCACTTAATTATCTACAATTAGAAAATATACATTATCACAAAGTTTAAAGCAATATCATAATGACACAATACATATTTGTATATTTCAATTTTAAATATTTAATCACTTTAACATCTTAATTTTCATGTTAACCTACCAAACTCTAAACTTTATCTTCATAATATCTCAAACACCTTTGATTTTTATTTTAACTGAATATGTGCTTGAAATTTGTTTAATAATGATATTAAAATACTTATATATAAAATAAGTTGATATGTTAAATGAAGACACAAGTCAAAAAATATTTAAACACTATAATAAATTAAAATATTTAAATAACAAAATAATTAAATATGCATTTGGAGTACCATAAAACTACTTTAGCAAGCCCTATAATAATTAAATCCGGTTTGAAGTTAATTGGAGGTACTAGGTTACCGACAATATGATTTTGATTTGGTTGTCTAGATTAGTACATACGCCTTAATTACCATATACACAGTATATAGATCCTAACACTGTCCTTAGTTCCATTATTATCCAGACCATCTAATCAATAATCTAGTTCAGTATTACTAATCCACAACACATGTGCCCAATAATTTGTACGGTCACATGGAACAAAAACAAGAAGCCTTATAGCAAAGTCAAATTATGCCTAAGGACAATCTTGTACGAGGTTTTGCAAATTTCGTTTTTCATCTTTAATAGGAAAAAGTTCATACATTTTTCTAAAATTCTATATGACTTTTTTATTTTTGACCTCTTACTATGCTACATACATATAGAATGGATGAGAGATTTCAATTCTCACTTTTGTGCCCAAATTTAAAAGACTTTCTGCTAACCCAACCTCTTGTTGCAAAATTGAATTTGTAAATGTAAAAAGGTGAAAAAGTGCACCAATTTTTTATAAACTAATAAATTAAACATATAATTTAATTAATGTATTTTGGCTTTTGAAGAAAAGAAAAGAAAATAAATTTATTGGTAATAGTGAATGAGAAATAAATTAATAAAAAGGCCACGTAAGTTCTCTTCTCTCCATTTTTCTTGACCTTTTTTCTTATTAATATGTTTGTTATATGGCCAGAGCGCTGGGAGTTTGAAAAAGTATTTGGAATTGAAAAGAGGAAAAAGAAAAAGAAAAAATACCGAATTGAAGATCATTTTACCACATTAAAATAAGAATATTCATTTCATTTTTTTGTTGTTTTTAAATTAATAAAAGTAAACTTGTAAACTATTCATAGATAGGTAGTGATGAAATGAAACTGCAACAAGTACAATCACCGCCCTGTAACCAGAATCCTCTTTTACTATGACCCATTTCCTCCAATTACTCCCTTCCCCTCCCTAACTAAACCCAACTCTCCTCACAAGGCGCGTTTCTCTATCACTACACAATCGCACTTCCACATTAAAATCAAGTCAACCGAATAGCGCGTGTGTCGACATCAAATGCGGGGTATTTAAGAAGAAAGAGCGGTCCCCTAGTCTACGGTGAATAAAGTGAAAAGCTTTCTGCAGAGATAACCCTCGACTTTTACGCGGGGGCTTGCTGCCCTCTCTGCCCCTTGTCTCAGCCTTTCATCGTACTTTTAGTCGTGTCAATCATCCTCTCTCCCCCGCTCCCTACACGCGCCCCCATGATTTTGTTTCTCTTCTGTTCCCCCCATCTGCCACTCTCCTCACCCTACACGTGCTTTTCTTATTTTTTCCATTTTGATGGAACTAGTTTTTCTTTTTTGTCATAATTTCTTTTAGTAGCCATTACTAATTTTAGTGGAATATTTTTTATTTAGTTTTGGTACGACAATTGATTTTTTGTAATTAATATATTCAACAGATTAAAAATTACTAAATATAATTATTTAAAAAGAGAAAAAATTGATTCCTCATTCATTGATTAGTTGGAGAGTGAGCTGGTCATTTGTGATCTCATTCGGTGGTAAAAAAATACAAGTGAGCGTATTAGATAGGTTAACCAGCCTTTATAAAACTCATCATTATTTAATAGAGTGCCTTAGTTTAACTCTGTTTGTGTTTATTTTCAATAAAATATTGATATATAATTGCATAATTACTTTTTTTACATTTGATAAATTAAAAGTTAGGATTGAAGTCTAATTATTAATTAAATTTTAAATTTTATAATTTTTAATAAATTTATCTAATTATTTTAAGATTTTAAAATAAGTATTATACTTACAATTTATTTTAAAAATATTTCTAATAATAATTTTTAAAATTTTATAATAAAAAAATAATGTTGTAAATTAATTTTATTTATTAATATAAAATTAGTAAATCAATAATAATTTATTATTTAAATATAAAATATATGAAAACCGCATATATCTGATTTGTATGTTCACGAGATAAATTATTTTTATTTATTTATGATTATTATATTTTTAATAAGTATAACTGACTTTTCACATTATATTTTTAATTTAAAAAATTATTTTTAAAAATAAAATAGAAAAATAAATATTTATTTAAAATTTTAAAATAATTAAATAATATTACTAAAAAATATAAAATATAAAAGATAATTTATAATTAGAGCTAAAAGAAAATGGAGTGAAACTGTGGCATCTAATACAGCCTTTTAGTACTTGATAAAATATTTACCTAACAAAGGATGTACTAGAACCAGGATTGAAGGGAGCGGGCAAAAACTGTGTAAGGGGTATTCGAGGACACAGTACTAAGATATTTTACAAGAGGATATGAGTATGACCGTAGCCAACTGACACAGTATAATTTACACATTGATCATCTTTATATGAAGAAATGAGGAAAATCTTTCACAATTTTAGGGTTCCCTCGATAATCTCACAAATGGCAAAATAGCCACAATAAGGCCAACAATCTACTTCCTAAATGAGGAAGATTCCCTGTTGAAATTTGATTGAAGCAGCAAAAATTTTCTTGCAGGCAATGCATAATACTAACTTACTATTACAACGTGTTCGATTTCTTTCTTTGTTCTACGGAGGTAGCAAGAAGCAGGAACTAGAAGAAGACAAAAGCAATTGCTGCTTAGAACATCAGCAATAATATATATACACAATGCATGAATGAGTACCCTGTAATTGCTTTGTATGCTATATACCATCATCTCGTGACTGCACCACATCCACAAGCCTCCTGCTACCAAATTTAATTATTATTTTAACACAACTTCGTTGCAATAATTTATTAATAACAGTTTATAGAAAAGTTAATAAATTTAGTTGGTTAATTAAAAAATTCTAAATTTATTAACTTCAATAGAAATAAAAGAGAAAGAAATCTTTATGAATAGAAAAGAAAAAAAAGAAAACAGATCAATGCCTTGGTGGGTATGTGAGCAGGTAAATTGTGAAGTGGCACTGTAAGAATTTGTAAGGAGCGAGTGTGTGTGTGTGTGCATTTGTACGAAAATACAAAGGTCTTATCTTGAAAACCGCCCAAAACTGTGGTAGAGATTATAAAGATGCTCTTATCCCAAGATGCGATGGGAACACGTGGCAAGACATGGTGAAGGGTAGTGTAGGACCAATGTAAGTAGTAGGACTTGCCAAAAGGGACTAGACCGGTCCTTGTCCGATCAGAGACTGTCGGCTACTTATAAGGTTACGTCGCCACCCGATCGTACGGCTACTAACGCCCCAAAACTTTAATTAATATGTCAGCCACTTAATCACACTTAGTTGCACATCAGTTTTTTCTTTTACCCTTTTCTTCTTCTTCTTCATGGCTGAATTAATAATAATGACAAATCTATACGTTGAATTGAATTGATTGAAACAAACAAGGGCCTAACACAAAAAAACAAATCCATTTGCAGCAATACAGTTACCTTGGCCCTTTTTTTCCTCATTGCTTCAGGCCCACCAATGCAACTTATTCATTGTATGATTCTATTTATTTATTTACTTATTTTTGACATATCAATTTTATAGAATTATATATTTTTATAAATTTTGATTTATATTGTATTTGGTTAAATTTTAAAAATTTGTAAAATTAATTTATAAATCTTAAATTTATATACTTATGTCTTATATATTCAAAATCTGTATAGAATTAGTTATAACTAATATAAATTTTAATAAAATAAATAAAATATCTAAATGAATTTCACATTAGTTTGTCAATATATTCTATAACACTAATATATCTCTTATAAATTTATCATTTATATTTTACCTTTTTTTCATATATTTTCATAAATAAAATAAATTTTAGAGTAAATTTCAACTAAATATAATATTAAAATATGAAAAACTTAAAAAGTAGTCTTGAAACAAAATATGCATGCACTTATAAGCCACTTGTTCTAATTATAATTTATCAAATAAAAATTAACTCATGATAATATATTTACGGGTCAAATTCTTAGTATCTTAAAATATTGATATATAGAGATAAACAAAAAAGACATTTTGACACATCAAAAAAGTTTTGACAGATTACAGTAATGTATAATTTATATATTTTTTATTTGAATTATTATATTAATAGATTTATTAGATAATAGTTGAAATTCTAAAAGATAAAATTTAACAAGTTATTTTTCAAATGCATCAATAATTATTTGAAATTTTTTATTTAGACTTGGTGTATGTTCTCACCTATACACCAAACTGATAGATGATTGACATTTTAATTTTAAATGACGAAGTATATATTGATCATCCAATATTAAAATGCAAAATACTCATACATATGTGTTACTTTCATATTAATTGTGGTTTATACACTAAGTCAAGATAAGAATCTCTCATGATTCTTAATCCTTTATAATATTTGCCTTGTAAAGTTTGTCAAGGTCAACTTTACATGAGTCAACTGTGAGCTCAAGATGTATATAAATAGTGAATATCTACCGATGTAATATATTATTTTTTTTAATCTCTATTCTTCTCTTTATATAGATTTTTATAATTTTTTTATAATATTTATTCCGGTAATTATAAAAAGGTGAATAAAGCAAAATATATGTAGTATTGAAAGAATAAATTAGGTAGTTGTATCTATAAAATTGTGAATGTTCCCTAGTCGTTATTGGATTACAAATATAGCTATTGAGTTGTAGTATCTTATGAATTTCTATTCCTTAACGGTCACAAATTGTCGCATTTGGTCTTATGAATTTCTGGTAGCAGAATATGTGCTGGTGTTATTGGAGTTTTTTACAGTAAATTTTCAGTTGGAATGCAGAGATCAAGTTGCAATCTCTTATTTGCACGTCAATTTGGGTTCAATGGGCATTTGGGCTATAGTTAACTTATAATGAAATGTTACTGTCACGAGCAAAAAAAAAAAAAAAAATCATCGAGGAAAAAGTACCGGAAATGCTATGGCAGATCCTGATATTCTCTACATCAAAGGGATGTAGGTTTTGATTTATTGAATTTAAAGGCTCGGGAAAGAGCATCAATGGCCTCTTACTGATATAGACTGAAGAATATCTCAAAGTTTTTACAAAGAAGAAAAAGGTTTTTCAATTGGTCATTCGATGACTATATTCTTAAAAAAATAGCTTGACAGTATGTCGGCGGTGAACCAAAAATGAGCTCAAATCCTCCGCCACACCACCTTTGAGGTAAAAAAGTTACGTGATAAGAATCTCAATAATTGCTTTAGCAGTTATAGTTAGCATGTTTTGTGGATTTTATTACACGATTGGCATTTTCCCATTTCCTCAATTACCAAGGAAAATCTTAGATAACTGAAAGGAGCATGCCACCATTCGTTGTTGCCATGCAAGAAAAATAATTATAGGGTGACTTGTTTTATATAAGAAACAACATGAGTGACGGCTATTCATGTTTCTTTACACATTCATCATGTCATTTTCTTTATCAAGAAAACCTGTCAATTGCTTTGTAGTTGAGGCAATACGACTAGAACAATCGACTTGTGATTGTAATATTGATTATTAATTATTCACATGACTTTGGAAATACCAAGTTCAGAGGCGTGGGATGAGCATAACCATGGTTAATTGACTGGGATACTAATTTGCATCTTGTTATTGCAGACTGGTTGCTTCTAACTGAACATTTCTAGCAACTTCTTAGCTGTATTTCACAACATTTCCCTTTCCTGCACAGGATCATGATTCTATAATTTTAAATGTTTCCCAGCAAGTCAACACAGAATTGGAAGATAACACATATCCAAAGCAAATTAAGGAAATACGATTAGGACATTGAAAGTGAAATGCCCTGGCAACTGCGGGAGTACATTAATAATGAAAGGTTGTTTCATTTATAATTTTTCTTACATGAGGTTTTCTTCCCATCATATAATATTTACTCATCTATTCTTTTCTATTTGAATAAACAATGAATTATTGTTACTAATCTAACACAGATTTATTACTACATCCTTTTTGTTAAAAGGAAATAATAATGGCTTTTACTTTATAAATCTGCTTTGGCCTTTGTATAAATTAACTCCGCCCCTTAAAATGAAATTTTTCTGTCTCGGCAATGGATATGATCAGCAGAATGTTGCATCTGAAACCAACCTTTACTGGTTAAGATTCTCAATAGCTAAATCTGCCCCGGACAGATGCTGCCTTATTACCCTTTTGATTGTCTTGCTGACAGTAGACATTATGCAATGTAACAGTACATATGTCATGGTAATACAGGATTATCACCATCAGAATAGAGGAAACAAACATGGGTACCGGACCAAAAAACCAAAGAACCATAATAAGAGCAAAATAAAGTGCTCTAAGCCCAAATAACCAAAAATCACCACCTTTTATAATTGCAAACTCCAACTTCTTGACATGGTTTTTGTTATCTGGTGAGCTCATTAGATAGCTTGCATGAACCAAATGCCTTGCAGCTTGAATAAACCCTGAGAAAGCAACAAGTAGACAGGCAAGGAGGCTTATGTCCTTAAGGAAAATGGTGAATGGCCTTGTGTCACCATAAATTCTCTTGCTTTGGAACATATTATCAGTAGAAGAAGATTTTCCAAGAAAGGTCCCAATAAGAGAACAAAGAGTTAGAGAGATTGTAGCCAAGTAAGCTGCTGCCGTTGTGTTGCTTGAAATTACACTCACAGCTCTGTCATAATCGCTTGAATTACCCTGCATTTATACACAAAATAACAAAGAAGAATTAGCATAACGAATCCAAGAAGCCAAATCGTAAGGGAACATAGCTTAATTACCTGCACAACTCTTTGAACCCATTCTTTCTTGTCTTTGTTCTCTAGGCCAATGACTGTGGAGTTAGAATCATCGAGGTGTTTGTAAAGAAGGAAAATATGGTAGGAAAATAAGATGAGCAACCCACAAGGGACCAGGATCAAATCAAGATTTTCCTTGTGGAAATCCATATCTTAATTAACTTTTCCGTCTTCTTGTAATGGAATGGCAAATGGAGTTTACTATGGTTTTTAAGGACATTAATCTTGGTTTCTGATTTCCGAAAGAACAGGGCTTTATTGGGTTTATTTTAATTCTTTATTCCATGTGATTAAGGAGTAAACGTGCAGTCTTTTATTTCAGATGCACATGGCCTGGTGGTGGATAGAAAAATGTTCAGTAATCATAATAATTTAGAGATTATATTTTTTTTTTTATAAATTTCATTTAAATTTTAAGTGTATTTCGGCTGTATGTCTACATTTTAATTGGTATTATATAATTTACTATATTTTTATTCTACTAATATAATAATTTTTTATCTTAATTGGAAGAAATGTTTTACTAAATGTAATGTCATATATCCTATATGAATATGTTAATCTATCACAAGCTATGATACTCCATATTCGAGATGAAATTATACTCAAAATGAGGATTTTTATCATACAAATTATAATTTAAGGACTCTAGTGGAAAACAAGTTTAAAGTCTGGGTGAAACTTACAAAATATAGAAACGACAAGTCGAGGAGAAAAGGGAAAAGAAAATAAAAAATGAAGGGGGATTGCTTACGGATCCACTTGCCTTTCTTCGTAGTCATTGATTCGGCCTGCCCTAAGTGGGCTACAATGGAATTTGTCATTGATTGATTTATTTGTTTCTTTCTTTATTTTATGAGATATTGATTTTATCTTTTTATCCTTCATCATAAACAAATATAAATGGCTTATATATAATTTCGGATATGTGCTAATAATTTCACGCATAAGAAATGCAATTTTGTTATAATTAATATAAATATAATCATTAGAATAACTAAATCAGTTATTAATTTAATTAAATAATGCTTCTAATTTTAATTATTAATTATATCTTTTTTACTTATTTGTAAATGCAATTATTATATTGCTTAGTAATACTAATAAGAATTTAACATATTAAAAATTCTAAGAAAAAAGATCTTAAAATATTAGATTCAGTCTTCACATTATAAATTTATTATATACATAATTATTTTGTTACTAGTTTATTTTTTAAATATATAAATATTTATATAATATAAAGATTTAATTATCCTAATTAAATATTTAAAATCAGTATGATAACTTTTAAAGTGTTATTATATTTTATAATTTAAAATATAATTAAGCAATATAAATCATGAACAATTTATATTTAATTAAAATAGAATAATACTACATAAGAAGAGAGTGGCAAAGAAAAAGCCAATTTCTAAATTTGGGTATCTGTTAACTAAATCATTAGATAATTAATATATATTTATTAATTTTAAATGATAAAATTTATGTCAGTCGTTTAATATCAAATTATAAAATATTCATATATACGTGTTACTCTCTTCTCTCTTATTAACCGTAATGGGTAGGGTTTAGGTAAGAATTATTCTTCAATCTCCTATCACCAATTTTAGATAAGAGTTTTTCAAAACTAATAGTGTGGTTGAAATTGTTATTGCATGTTGAAAAATAGGTTTATAATTGTTTTAATATAATATAATTAATTTCTAAATATTTTATAATTATTTTTAAATTTACTTTTGAGAAGAATATTAATTCATCTGTTTTTTTAAGTAATTTTTATAATTTAAGAAATAAAATAAAAATAAAATTTGAGGTTGGACTCCAACCTCAATGACAATAAACCCTTTAGTGTTTTGAGTCAAATTTATATGATATCATTAGGTTGAAAAGACAGGCCACCAAAAGTTAAAGTACCCACTTGCTATCTTAATCTTTAATTTCTCCCTGGTAGTGCCACCAAGAAATTCTAAAAAACAAAAAAAGCATTAAAGAGTATTACCAATTCCATAAATTTGGATTTGCACCACTGCCAAGACAAATGATGGGCAGAGACCCAGTCAGATGAGCCATTGATGGGAGCTTGTTATTTAAAATTGGTGTAATTTAAAATTAATAAATATATATTAATTATTTATTAATTTATTGTATAAATAGGTATATAAAGACAAGAATTTTCTGCCACTGACATGCAAGAGATCGCCTCACAAATTTGTAAATAAGTTACTGGTTACCGGAGCTCATCGTATCATCACATCATCTTCCAGTAAAATCAAAGTGCTTGCTTAATACAGAAGATTGGATTTCCAAATTAGTTATTTGACGGGAAAAGGTAACAAATTGGCCATTAACTTTTTTGTGAAATTAGTCATGTCGCAAACTGCTATTTTTAAGTGCCTTGTGCTATCTAGCCTAGATGCACAGTAAGATAACAAAGTTTGCAGACAAGAACGATGGATAAGCTAAGGATACACTTCAATAATGGAATTTAACCCACTAGTAGCAGTGATTTTGTAGTGATTAAATCCAGCCTCCAAGAAGAGTCTTGCCCATTCCTCTTCGTTTCTTTCCTTTCCAGTACATATTAGCATCATTTCCATGTCCATGAAGAGCTTTGTTTTCTCCACCACTTCACATTCATCTTTCTTCTCATTAATCACCACTTCTATAATTATCACTTTTCCTCCCTCATCTTTGCTTTGAATAGCTTCTCTGCATCTCTTCAAAATCTTTATGCATGCCTCATCGCTCCAGTTATGTAAAACAGACTGCAAAGAAATCAATATCACCATTAATAGACTCGAGACATAACAAATAATCTTGTTTACTTCTTTATTACATTAAGTAGATTATCGGCTAATGTTTTTAGAGCATGCTGTAAACAAGCAAATGCCCACTTGTTGTGTTTAAAGAGACAATAGTGGCCAGATAAAGGGGATTGGAATCTATCTCGTCTAAAATTAATTGTTTTGTGCTAAATTCCACTTACTTATACGCCACTTTATAAATGTTCATACTTTTTCTTTTATGTGGGATTCTATTAGCTAACACTAACTTTTTCTAGAGCAGTTTAGAGTGGCAACCCCACTTGAAGTCTAAATCTCAAAGTAGAAGAAAAAAGAATGATCAGAGGTAAATTGGAAGAAAGACTCTTATACCTTTATCAGAATTGCATCAGCAGACGGAATAGAGTGAAACATGTCACCAGCGACAAATTTCATGTTTTTAGTTTCTTGCAAGTTGGCAACAACTTGTGGAAGGTCCAAAACTGCGCATGTCATAAGGGGATATGCATCAGCAATTGCTCTGGCTAGAGTTCCTGTTCCACCACCTACGTCAACCAGTGAGGCAACTCCCTCGAAGATTTCCTTGTGATCCTTAACAATCAAGCTCACCAGCTGAGAATCGCAGGCCATGCCCTCGTTCAAGGATTTGATAAAATCTTGATTTTCTTTACCATATTGCCAAAAATCTTTTCCATGGTAAGTCTCAAATGCTGTGAGCTGATTCCCTTGATACCATTCAGAAAGGGAAAACCAGGGAGTTATCAGTGCAGGATTTAGCATTGCTAGAGCAAATGGAGACAGGGTGGTTGGGCTATCTTTGAGCAAGAGACGAGAGGAAGTTGTAAGAACATAACCGTCTTCTTCTACTTCTTCTTGATCATGGACTTTGGCTATAGTGAAGAAGCCCGAATGCACCAGTATGCGTATGACGCGCTGGAGACAATTTGCTTTTGCTGGGGGAATATCAAGTGCTGAAGCCAACTCAAGAAGGGTCATAGGTTTGTTATGTTTGTGAATTATGTCAGGAATTCCAAGCTGAACAGCACATTTTAGTGACATGGATTCCAAATAGTGATACATGTGTTTGTATATGTGACATTGAGCTTGAAACAGTTCATTAGCTTCAAGCCCTTGATCTAACTCCATTTTCATTTTATTGAAGCTCTATATTATTTGCTTGCAAAAGAGACGCGCAAGGTTTGATATATAATACAATCTTGAAATGCATATTAGGTGGATGAAGGCTTAATGAGGAAGCTTCGTTGCAAAAGGAGTGGCTTAACTTTTGGTAGTCTAGTATGACCTGTAAACTTGACTATTGAAAATTAAGAAATTCTGTCTCTTAAGAAACGGTTATCGACTGAGAAAATCAAAAATTGAGATGAAGGGTTTTCTTTATTACTCGTCTTGTGGTTTCGACATTTAAGAATAACTTGTTGAACGAAAGGAAAAGGCATGTTTTTATCATAGGGTCATAGTCACATTGTTGACTTGACTTGGCCAGCTGCTGCTCAAATTAATGTGATGAGACTAATTTACAGAAGACTGCTGATGGCACAGGAGGAGGAATAAATGGTGAGGTAGGAACATAGAACAACCCACCTAACATACTACAAGAAATAATTCATAATTCCCATTCGTGTTTCTTGGTCATTTCGTGTTGGTTGCATGGACTAGAGATTCTGCAATGTAGTTAATTTCTTGAAGCAGCATTACTTGACTGCCAATACAATTCTTGCAAAAGAAAAAAAAATGGAACTTCTTATTCTAGAATTAAGTCACATCACTCGAAACAATTAGATGCAAGGAAGAGAATAGTCCAATTAAAGCAGCAAAATAATTTCAAGATGCCAAGAATGAATGATGCCTAAGATTTTGTATCTAATAAGTTGTGAGTTCTAACTGGCTATGCATGTTCATTTGGCTCCTTTCTTTCAGCTCTGCAGCTATTGCTGAACTAACAACCCTTTTTTCATAACATAGCTAATACATTTTTCTTACTTCAACCATTTTATATGTACAGCGACAATTAATTCCGTGCGCAACAAATATTGGCCTTTATTGAACTTTGTATTGTAAAGCTATGACTATTACCAAAAGAAATTAGAATATTGTTTACCCATCAATTACCCTTCACCCCATTCTGAAGTTGCAGGATTTAACATTGCCAAATATTCAGTATATAAATCTTAAGGAAGAAATTTTGCAAATGATACTAATAGTTTATGCTTTCATTATTCTGGAAAAGAAATACAAGAATCATTGGCACCTCGGCTTGTGATAGCATAGCCATGCCTAACTGAAAGATGCAAAATTTATTCAATGGCAATAACAACATTGCATTACAAGTTTTGTTTTATATATCTCAAGGATAAACCTCTATTAGGGACCTTAATCCAAGGATGGGTGTAATCTTGAAGTGACTAAAACCAGCTTTCAAGAATAGCTCTCCCCATTCTTTCTCAGTTCTTTCCTTTCCGGTAGCCACAAACATCATCAGCATGTCAAAAAGGAGCTTCGTTTCGGTAAATTCATATTCATCTTTCTTGTCATTTATTACCAAATCTATGACAATCACCTTTTCCGATCCCTTCCCTGTGCTTGAAATGGCTTCCTTGCATTTCTTTAGTATCTTCACGCATTCCTCATCATTCCAACCATGCAAAATTAACTGCCAAACAAGAGCCCATTTTCAAGAAGCAAATTCGAAGATGCAGAACTTAAAATCGTAGAGTAAAAGAGCTCAGTATACCTTAAGTATGATGGCATCTGCAGAAGGAATGTGTTGAAACATATCTCCTCCAACATAATTCAAGTTCTTGGTGCCTTCTAAGTTACCAATGACCTGAGGAAGTTCAAGAACTGTGCATTTCATATCAGGAAATGCCTCTGATATGATCCTGGCAAGGGACCCATTTCCACCCCCAACATCAACCAGTGAATTCACCCCCTCAAAGATTGGCTTGCAATCTCTAATAACCAAGTTCATCATTCTTGAATCACTAGCCATTGCTTCATTGAAAAGCTGGTTGAATTCAGGATTTCTTTCATTATACTCCCAAAATGCCATTCCATGTGCTCTCTGAAATACTGTGAGCTCATTGCCTCGAAACCAATCTCCCAAGACATGCCCTGGAGTTACAAAATCTGGCTTAAGCAGTGAATCAACAAACGGTTTCAAGCAGTTCGGGTTATCCTTGACAAGCAGCTTGGAAGATGGAGTTAGAACATAAACTTCTTGTCCTTCTTCTTGACCATTAGCAGCTTTTGTTATAGAAAAGAAGCCTGAGTGCACAAGCATGCGCATGAGCCGATACATGAAATTGATCTTGGTTGGGTGGATGTGAAGTGCTGACACTAACTCAGGAAGAGTGATTGGTTTGCCATGTTTGTGGATTATGTCTGGTATGCCTAGCTGAACTGCACACTTCAGACACATAGAATTTATGTAGTTAAAGATGTGATTATACACATGAAGTTGGGCTTGCAAGAGTTCTGTTGCTTTCTGGCTATCAGTGGAATCCATGACTTAGCAATGATCTATTGCCAAAGGGGTTTTCTATGATGGCGTGGAAGTCCCTTTTTATGGTGGAAATTTTATTTATGAGAAGGATGTTTTACCCAGGCCAAATTGTTTAGTTGGCCTTTGAGTACTTCAATGAAGTGTTTTTTCCAACAAGAGTTGAATGAAGTGTTAGTGCTGCCATCTTTTCTGTAATAAACGGTATTTTAATAAATATTTTAATAAAAAATAAATAAGCGTTGTTTACGTTTAGTAAATTCTTTTAATATTTTATCTAATATTTTACTTTTTCTAGATGTTAACAGGTTTAGTTTTTCTTAAATTTATCAGTAGAAATATAAAATTAAAAATATCTATTAATAAAATTTATAGAAATTTATAATATATTTATTAAAATTAAAATAGAAAATAAATTTTGACCCTTTAAAAGCAAAGAATTAAGTTAATTTTTTATTTTACAATTAAAAATAAAACATTCATTATTTTTTATTATAAAACCATTTTTATAATAAAAGATTTAATATATATAAAAGTGCATTAAAAATAATCTTAGCTATAAAATCAGTCCTTACAAAACGAACGATGATGCGATTGAGTTCTTGACTTCTTGGACACTTTAGTTGATTTAATTATCAAGTGAAATGGGAATAAAAAGATCACCACTGCATACAAATTACACCAACATAATTTTATATTATTTGTAATAATTTTAGATTATCTATTGAAATTTATTTATTAATATTTTAAATATTTTTTTGATTCTATAAATTTTTATATAAAATAAAAAAAAAATATATTAGTATAATCACGACAAAACTTACTTAAAAAAATCAATTTGTATCAAGATTTGATATATATATTATAATAAATAAGAAAATGACATATATTATAAGTGTTTTATATTTTAATATTAGATAATTAATATATATTTTATTATGTAAAATCAATAAATATAATAGTTTAAAAAATAATAAATATATATTTAATTATTTATTAATTTAATATAATATATGAGAATATATAATAAATTTAATTTAGATAGAAATATTTATTTTTAAATAATAGGGAAAGAAAAGAAGAGTTTTGTAGCCACGGCTTTTGAATTATCTATTCCAAGTATTTTTCTTCTTTTCTTTTCTAAGCATCGTTTGTCCTTTATGATGATTAGGAAAGAGAGATGGTTTTGATGGCCTTAGAAAGAGGGATGGTTCCTTCTTATTTTCCTTTTTTCTTTTCTTTAATGATGCAGAAGTTACTCGGTAGCTTCAAAATCCGCATTCAATTGAATTCTTTTATGTTATTTGATTAAAATTTATTTAATTTAGAAAAATATAAAAAAATAAAATAGAAATAATAGAATTGAAAAAAATATTTTAATACTATGAAAATATATTAATTTATTATTGTAATTTTTTTAAATACTATCTATTTTATTAGAATTTAATTTAACTACAATCAGTTTCACATAAATTTAATTATTTAAAATTATAAATTAATTTTAATTTATTTAAAATTATATAATATTTAAATTTATAATTAAATTTTATAAATCTCAACCAAACACAATATTAACATTAATTTACTACAGAGTCAAAGTTAAATACTTAGACTAGTCATTATAATTTTTAATATTGAGCAAGATGTGATGAGAAGTTTGGCTATAATAATAGTTAATATACAATAGATCAAATTATTAGTAAAAAAATATAATATTTTTATTATTTTTATTTTTTTGTCACAAAAGACAAATATATATACATAAATATATTCTCATAAGAAAGTTCCGAAACCATAGCTGCCATCAATAGACATTTATTTATTTATTTTTATTGTCATAGACAACTTTTTTTTTATTGTTGATGATAGTTAATTTTAATTTTTTGCTCCTTATTTTTATTTTATTTTTTCTGTCATAATTAATAATCATTTATATGAATTGGTAAAAGTTTATAGATTTTGATAGCAAATATATTATATTTTTTTAGTAGTGAATTTAGAAGAACAAATGACAAATTAAAAATATATATAAGAAAATTTCATGACCGTTAAGATTTTAACATTAAAAAATAAATCAAAATATTCTAACAATAAAAATAAATTTATTTAGTTGAAAATTTATTTAGGATCTTATATTATATTTATTTTTCTTAGTTGTTTGTTAATTTTATTAGTGAAATATTATAATTTCTTTTATTTTGTCTCTTTTGATAAGAATTTGTTTGTCCTCACTGCGGGGGGGGTTTATTTGTCTTTTTTCATGGGAATTAAAATGAATTTGAGTTTGGTATACAAAAGATCAAATTCATTTAAAGACTCTAAAATCGATCTGTGACCCAATATAGCAATCGAGTGAAATGTACGTCGATGCGCCAAATAAAATCAATGTAATATAAACAATGGTTCAATTGATAGGATCAACGAAACTAAGAGAAAATACTTATTTTTATAATAAAATTAGTATTTATTTATTAAACTTATTAATTTATTGTTATTTTTATTATAAAAAAGAAGAAGAGAAATATATAATGATTTTTGGAATAAACGATAATAATAATAATCTTTTGATACACACAAATCATTAGAATTCCATTAAATCTGAAACAAAATAAAATATTTATTATTAAACAAAGAAGATCAGAATTGAAAGCCAATCAAGATAACTGAGTGCCGTGGTTGTGAATGCACCAAGAAACTTCTCTTGTAGTCAATAGTCTTTCACTCATAACCGCTACAACTGTTACTAAATTCATTTGACTCTTGCATTCAACTTTGGAAGTTTATAATTACCTCCAGCCACTACTTCACTAGTCTTTTCCTCCGTCATTCTTAGCCTAAATTGACCGGTGGATTTATTGACTCCCAATTCACAGAGTCTTCCTAAAATTACATATCACCTAAAAATAAAATAAAATAAAAGGCTTTCTTTTCATAGAGAATGTTAATTCAGTACTTACATATATTTTGAAAATATATTAATTGTCTTCCATTTTCCCACTGATCAAATCCTCTCCTTTGCCATCACTTTTCCACCGATCCCACAATCATCACTATCACAACAAAATAACGTCTTTTCCTTCTCAATTAACTTATGCTTTCAAATTTCTCCGAAACTTCTATAAAATTAATAGTGTATTTATCAAAGCTTTAGCTCGAAAAACGGTCAAAAATATTAATAATAAGAGGAGTATTTGGTTCATAAATTTTGTATAACCGATAACTATTTTTATCCAATAATTACGCTGGTAAAATTTAAAAATTAACTGTTATAATTAATTAATTTTCAATGAGATGTGGATTTTATTAGTTTTATTTTATAGTTTTTTCTTTTGAGTTGATTGTTACTTTAATTTTTTTATTTAAATAATATTATTCTTAAAAAATTATTAATAATAATAATTTATTTCGAATTTATCTAATTATTTTCTTTATAATTTATATAAAGAATAATTTTTATTTGGAGATTATTTAAAAAAAATAAATAATTATAATATTTATAATTAAAGTATTTGGAATTAGGATTCTTTTTATTAGGAGTATTTGAGTTTTAGAAGTCTTTTTTTTATTAGTTACAATATCTTTTAACTATTACAATTTATTTTTTATTAATTAATATTATTAAAAATAGTATATTAAAATAAAATACATATAAAGTAAATAATAATATTCAATAATTATTTAACATGCTAATTATAGCAATTAACAGATTTTATAAAACAGTTTGATTACTATCAGCTACATTAATCAGTCAAACCAAACATAATTTAGATTATTTTGAGTTAATTAATTTTAATTTATGATAATATAAATTATAAAGATGAAAAATTGTTGTTTTGCTTTTGCTATTGATGGGCCGAACCGAACAATAAAACAGACCCAATAGTGTCCATTTGTAACACCATATATCCATTAGGATACTGAAAATAAATTGGAGGAAAAACCACCTTTAATCAAATATGGTCACTGATCAAACTCTTTGGATTTTTATTTATTTATTTCTTTTTGCAGAAAACAATCAGCATTTGTTCTTTAATTATTATTTATGTAAGCATATTTATTTCTAAGTATTATAGTATTATGATATCAAAAGGAGCCACTGAGATAGAATAAAAAAGCTTGAAATCATGTCTTGTCTTCAGCATGATATTCATGGAGTTTCTTCATGCCTCGTTTTGGATCCAAAAGAGTAAAATAAAGCTTCATGGTTTCACAGAAAAGTCTAGGAAAAAAGAATTAAATTTCCTTTTAGTTGATTAATCACAAAAAGAAAAATACAGAAAAAGAAAGATGAAGTTTGTTTCAAAATGGGGGTGCTCATCATTTTTTTTATTTTAATTTTACTCTTTTCGGTGCCACATCAACTATATTTACCTTATTTTGAAATAAAAGTTGTTGGATTCCTAGATTTGGAAAAAAAATAAAATCATTGACAAGTCTATAAGAATTTGATAAATTTGAAAAAACCTTCAAAGTTTTGAATTTATTTTATTATTAAACTTTTTAAAACTTATTTATAAATCTAAGATTTATGAAATTAATTATATTCTAGCCATATTTATAGAATTTTCCAATAAGTTTCATATTATTTGTACAAATGTATTTTTAGTTTTATTATTTTATTTTATTTTCTTATTTTTATTATAATTTATTTTAAATACTATGTATATTTCAAATTTTATTTATCATGTAACCTTTTATTTAAAATAAATTATAATAATAAATAAGAGAAAATAATTTCATTTATCATGTTATATATAGAAAAACATTTGCTAATAAACTTTAATGGATCTCAACTAAATAAATTAAAAAAAGGAGACTTAGATTCAATAAGTAATGTAGTGTTTCTATGCAATTATCACGTGTACATCAACAGAAGACAAAATTTTTTGTGGCGTCAATATTCAGATAATTGAATTTTAATTTATGTTAAATGAGATATGATATAAATGTTTCGATATGCAAAGAGGTGATATGCTTTCAACAACCTGCAAAACACAAGGGAAAAAGTTCGGGTGTGAATGTTTAAGTTAGTATTTAAGTGAAAACTTGAGTGCAAGTGTTTAAAGCAATAGAATGATATTACGTTGTGCAAGTGATTTCTTGGGATTTTTATAGTGATTGTTGGTGGAAAAATGGGTTCTTATTTTCATGGTAGAAATGGAGGACGTGTAATTGTTGTTGTCCAGGGAGTGTTCTGTCCCAATTCGAGGTTCCTGTTCTCTTTGTGGAAGACTTAATCTCTGGATGGGCGAGCTATAGTTCGTGTGGTTTTGCCGGATTGTATCAAGACCCATATACTTGTCCCGGGGGGATAGTATAGGAGCATATGTTAACTTTGATAAAGTTACAAGTCTCTTCTACTTGTAATAGAAGAACTTACATCAGATGGATCATATCACCAAACACAAACATATGTTCATTTCGAACTCCACGGATGAACCCAAGTGACCTTAAACCGAATGTGGTTGTCATTTTGTTGTTTCCAAAACCAGCTTCCTGGAAGAATGTTGCGAATTGCAGTCAAAACTATCAGCAGCATGACAGCTAAAAGCTTTGCTTCTGTTGATTCACCTTTATTTACGATCTGATATATTACCACATCTATAATAATTACCTTTCCTCTCTCCCTTAATCCTTTGCTTGAGATTACTTGCAGCATCTCTTCATCATCTTCATGTATCCCCCATAGACCCAATCGCCCAAAATCCACTGCCAATGTGCTGTTTCTTTAGATTGATCGAAGTTATATGATACTTTCTCCAATATAATATTGTTACAAATTGCTGCAGTATGGCCTAAAATCTTGATTTGATGGTGCTTCGGTGGTTTTGTTTAAAATGAGAAAACTGACCAAGACACTTACATACCTTGAGCATATTAGCATCGGATATCATCTCCAACAAATTTCACATTCAAGCCATCTGACAAATTTTGAAAAACATGTGGATTATTAAAAAGTATGTATTCCATGAGCAACGCTTGGAATGGATCAATGTTTCACTTTTAGTGAATGTTGCAGTTTCCCCACCCACAACAACCAATTAATCTAAGCCTTCAAAACTAATTTCCTATAAATAACAAGAATGTTCACCAAGTGGCAATCTGAAACAAATTTCCGGATAAGATTTCGCTATTTGGATTTTATTGTCTCATTGAATCTTGAATAATCAACCTAATTTGAATCTTTTGCTAAAACCAATATTATGTGCAACAACTGGAGAACTAATAAAGAGCCAGTAATCAAAAGATGAAACTACGAAAAGCAATCTTCATATTTTCATTCACATAAAGACAGAACTAGGACATTCTAAATCATCAACCTCACTTAATAACGAAATCACATAATCACTACACACACATTAGCATCTTAAGCACGCTCTCCTCTAATCCTCCTCGCTAACTGAATATCCTTAGGCATAATTGTTACTCTCTTAGCATGGATCGCACAAAGATTCGTGTCCTCAAAAAGTCCGACGAGGTATGCCTCCGCCGCCTCTTGAAGAGCCGCCACGGCTGAGCTCTGGAATCGGAGATCAGTCTTGAAATCTTGAGCAATCTCACGAACCAATCGCTGGAATGGAAGCTTTCGGATGAGGAGCTCAGTGCTCTTCTGATACTTTCGGATCTCACGAAGTGCAACAGTTCCAGGTCGGAATCTGTGGGGTTTCTTCACTCCGCCTGTCGCTGGGGCAGACTTTCGCGCTGCTTTTGTTGCTAGCTGCTTACGCGGTGCTTTTCCTCCTGTGGATTTTCGGGCTGTTTGCTTGGTACGGGCCATGGTGATCAATTTAGAATAAGATTGTTGGTTCTTAGTTGGATGCAAGTGTGCTTTGGATCGGGAAAATGGAGGCTTTTTATAGAGAAGAAAGGAGAGATCGAAACCGTTGTTGCTTTATTTTTATCAACGGTCGTGGTTGAATTAGAGTATTCGGGGTTGCGGATCGATGAGGTGGCGAATTTAATCCAAAAAATGGAGCGCTAAAGAAAGCGGGAATTGAATATTTGACACCGCCACACTTCTTTTACGCTTTTGGCGCAGAAACTAAAACATTCGGACGAAACGTCACTTGAAGCCCGAAGTTCTAAAAGCCCAAATGCTAATCCCATTTTAGTTACATGGGCCATAAGCCCGAATGTGGCCCAAATCAGAACCAGATGGCAAAAATACAGGAAAGGCAGTGATTTCATCATATGACAAGCGATTGCTGTCGTTGACGCTTATGCACTTTGCTTGATCTCTCTGAACCGGTTAGGATTTCTTTTCCGTATTCAATTTTACGCTTGTTCTGGTTGAATTTAACTCAAATTTGCGGTTGATTTGAGGTCTTTGTTGTTTCCATTAATTACTATTAAGATCTGTATTCTTTAAATTGTGATTTGCATAACATTTACAATAAATATAGAAAAGAAAATTGATGTCTTAATTTACTATTGCCTATTGATACTTTTGTAATTACAGTTTTCCTACAAAGATGTCTTCAGCTCAAGATCCGTTTTATATCGTGAAAGAGGAGATTCAAGAATCTGTAAGTTTCTTTGTCATAAGAGTTATAACCTCTTGAACTTGCATTAGCTAAATATGTGTGAATATGTACTTAGCATTACTTTTAGTTAGCATTTAATATTATCCTATGGTTACCTAAATAAAATTTCTGTAATACTGTATATGATTGTTGCTGCTATTTTTATTAGTTTGATCTATAGTTGCTAATGGTATAGATGTTGAGCTGCTTCAGATTCTGATTACCGCCAGTGCGCACACAAAAACCCTGTGCGGTCAAATGTCTTCAAGCTCATCTGATATATATATTTTGTTTTGATATTTGCACAGATTTGTGGTTGCTTTGTAATATGAAAATATATAGGATAGTGGCATATTGCTATTGGGCTTACTTTCCTCTTTTACTTCTCATTCTGTCTTCTTTTGGTGTTTTTGTTAGATTGATAAGCTGCTATCTACTTTTCACCAATGGGAACGGACTTCTTCTGATCCAGAAGAGCAAATGCATCTTACAAAGGAGCTGCTTGCTAGTTGTGAGAGCATCGAGTGGCAGGTACCGGGATGTCTCATATTCTAGTTAGAGCAGTTTTCCCTCAGTCTATATAGAATCAGGCATTAAGTTTGGAAGTAATTTCAAGTTGATTAATCTATTTTTATTGTTCTTTAACATGCACAACTTCATTAGCAAATTAAGATCATTATTCTATGCAACTCAGTTAGCGCCATTCACTTCATTCTTTTTATTTATTTTTTTCTTTTTTAATATTGAAGAATTCAATTGCTTTCTGCAACTTGCTGAAAACTTTCTTCATGATAGGAAGGTGGATGAACTAGATAAAGCAATTGGCGTAGCAGCTAGAGATCCGTCTTGGTATGGCATTGATGAAGGGGAGCTTGAAAAGCGGAGGAGATGGACTAACACTGCTCGTGTTCAGGTATCATATGGGTAATTGTATTATACTGAAATTATTACAGAAATGTTGAAATATTCTTTTCTTTTCTTAAAAAAGAAAAAAGAAAAGTAATTGAGGGTTTTTTTTTCTTCGAACTTTAATGTGCTTAATTGGCATACTGACCATTGCCTTTCAGCTGGAGTACCTTAATTGTTAGTACAGCACGTAAATTTAGCTATATTATAAATTTTAGATAATGTAAAATGAGGTGTTTTTCATATTATGGATTTACTGAAGGATTGCATGGTTTTATTAGGTGGGCAATGTGAAGAAAGCAATTAAAACTGGAAAGGAGGCGAATAGCAATGGGACTACCAGTGTCAATGGGATGCGCAGAGAGTTACTGAGGCTGCAAAACACTCATCAGACAGATAAATCCAATCCTTACACTCAAGATAATGATGATTTTATACAATCAGAATCAGATAGACAATTACTTCTTATAAAGTAGAGTATTCTTCTTCTCATTCTCCCTATGCTTATGCACTTTTTCTTGTGGATGAAAATGCTTCAATGGATATGTATGTCAACAATCACTTGCATTAGCTGTTTTTGTAAGGTTTGAAAGTGTTTGACTGGGGATTTAAGTAAAAAGAGATTTGTGAAGTTTTGAGCATCTAATCTTGTGAAGTTTTTGGATAAAGTGCTGATCTTCTTTGAGGGCTTTGCTTTTGAAATTTTAAGCGATTAGATCTCATCTTTCTTGAAGTAAACTCACCTCTCCTCTTTTTGACACTTAAAGTTAGTTAAATAGAAGTTTTGGTGATCTAAATTCTGATTGATTTGCTATGCATCATTGTGATGCTACGATTATGTTGACTCTTTTTGGGTCCTCATTATAATTTAAATGCTGCAGAAGCAGAAGGAAAAACTGGCAACTTTTTGGACTGTAATAAATACTGTTATTACTGTAGGTAGCTTGTGTCCTACAATCAGGGTTATTGGGGGTGAGTTTGAGGATGATTAACAAATAGAATAAAGAAAAACAATTGAGAACTTGATTTGTATGTTTATTTATTTCAAATCAGTAGTGCATTAATCTTTTGCTATGTAAAGTTTTTGGTTGGAGTGGAGCTAGAGGTGGTAGGTCAAATAATATTAGTTGACTTCTGCATGGTAGAACACATTCCTTTGAGGGATAAGATATTTTTTTTATTTAATTATATTTGCTTTTAGGCCTGTACTCAGTATCTCAATGATTACTGGTGATTGCAGGCAACAGGATGAGGAGTTAGATGAGCTTAGTGCAAGTGTGGAGCGTATTGGAGGTGTTGGGCTTACTATACACGAAGAACTTCTTGCACAGGTTTAATTTTGTTGGTTGCTCTTTGCAAACTACCTGGAAACAATATAAAATTATCAGGCGCTTTTTTTAATTATTTGTTGTACAAATTAAAACAATCTGGATTAAATGACACCGGTTATTGTGTTGATTGCTAAAACCCAAACCTTTGGTTGCTTCAGGAGAAGATTATTGATGATTTAGGAAATGAAATGGACAGTACATCAAATCGTCTTGATTTTGTCCAGGTGATTTGCTATTTGTAGCTATGCTTTAAAAACAATGCTTCTCTTCTTTTCTGCTTTAGATGACAAGAGGTACTCTCGTTTGATGGTTGCAGAAAAAAGTGGCCATGGTCATGAAGAAGGCCAGCGCAAAGGGGCAAATTATGATGATTTTGTTTTTAGTAATTCTGTTCATTATCTTATTTGTTCTGGTCTTCCTTACCTAATCTATAACTTGGCCAGCTTGGTCCCTACATGAGAAAGCATACATGCAATGAAAAATACAGAAGAAATTATTGGCTTAATCTGATTGCATCAAGTGAAAGCCCAGGAATGCTAAACCGTAGTAAGAATATGCCCTGTGGAAGCTTTTATTGGCTTTTGAACTTGTTTTCCTAGTAGAGCTATATAATATAATGTAATGTTGGTTCCTAAAGTTATTATCAGTTTGTTTCATCATTACATATGATTTTTGCAACTTTTGTTCGTACCTAGACTCTAGATTATGTTAGTTCTTGCATGAGTTATGCACATAGTGGATAAAGCTCAGGAGTTTTTTCTTCTTATCTTTCTTTTAAAAATTCTTTATTTGTTCCCTTCTCTTCAGTATTTTGTTTTACATATATTAAAATATCATTTGTTTTATGTTTCATTGCTCTCTTTTGCTGTTATATTGCCTTTGCTCATTAATTTTGCATGTTCTCATCTCAATATCAAGTATTGCAGAAATTAAAGCAAATATTTAAGTTCAAATAATAGCATTTTCAATGATAATAGTTATAAGTAATAGTATTCTTATAGGATTGGGATCCTGATGCCCCAACTTACTAGTTTGCCATTTTAACCCATTTTAACCTGTACAAAATCCCCAGCTCCGCGCATATATTGTTGATGGACAACTTGAACAGAAATATATATATGTATGTATCTGTATATTTTAAACTGAATGATTCCATTCATATAACATGGGTTACAAAGATAGAAGTCCCTGCGCTGCAAACCCATCCATAACTCATAATCAAAAGTAACCCAGAAAGCAAAACAAGATAAATGCTCTATGTTTATGTGTTCCATTTATTTGATGATGGATTTGGCATGAATGAAAGGTTAAAGATAGTTTGATTAACATAAACCATATGAATTCACCTGTATGACAATAAAAAGATAACGCAGGACTTCAATCATTTTTAGGCACAAGTCTTAAGACAGTTTTCTGAAATCTATAAAACTATCTTATTCATAGACATTTTAAGCACGAGTCTGATTTTTTTTTTTTTTTCTTAAGCTTTAAAAGCTCGGACAATTTCACTAGTTTGTATATGTTTAAAATCATATAAATTGCTGGGATAACATAAAAAGATATAACTAAAACATAATTTGGTAAGAGATTTGGCAATTATAGAAACGGTAATCTTTTTGTTCCCAATAATTTGAAAAACACGAAAAAAGAATTCATCCTCGTTGCGGTCCAAAGAGTTCAGTATGAATGGGTTGTACCCACAATAAAATGATACAGACAAAGAACTTTCCATTTTCCATTACTCAATTAATATAAATATTATATATATATATAACTTTTCAGCAGAATGTAAACGCAATCAATAATAAACTAAAATTATTGGCATCTTCAACGACTGACCTTTTGCCATTTCGCAAGAAGCAAGCAGCCAATTTTTCTTATTCATCAAGAAACAACCTCTTCATAAGCGCGTCGATTTCTTCTTTAATCCATTATGATGATCAAAAGATAATCTCCATTAGTATCCGATCTCAGATAGAATATTATGGTGCTACCGTTATTAAAACTGGGGACATTAGCCGTTAAAACCCTAAGCAAACCAGTCGCTGGTAAGCTCAAGCAACAAGCAGCTTTCCATCCTAAATTTCGCCAGTTTATTATCAACATTGCTCAGGTATTTATCAGTAATATCTCTCAGTTTTTGGAATTTTTAATCAACAGTTAAAATGTGATTTTTATTATTAATCAGGCAAATCATAGATTGACTACTCGAATGCAAAGGAGTATATATAGTCATGCGACAGATGTTGAGATAAGGCCTTTGAATGAAGAGAAAGCTGTTCAAGCTGCTGTTGATCTCATCGGTGACGTCTTTGTTTTCACTGTAATGTTTTCCTCCAAATCCCTTCTTCCCCCACTCCTCTCCCCGCCACCCCGCCAACCCCCCCCCCCCCCCCCCCCCCCTCTCTTATGTTCTCTGGTTAATTGAACTAGATGGTTTAATGAGGGTTTACTTGTGTGCTAATTGATCTAAAATGTGAAGCAAGAATGCCATTGGTTTTAGATTGGGGCATCTGGTTTTATTTTGAAGAGCTTTAATCAATGCCTTGTGACATTGAATGATGTATCTAGTTTATAAATGTCAATGACAAGCATTTCAAATATTAGATATTGGTATGTGATAAAATATTTGTTACAAGTGTACAACTTTTTTGTACATGTATAGGTTGCTGGAGCTGTTGTGATTTTTGAGGTGCAAAGAAGTGCTAAATCAGAAGCCAGAAAAGAGGAAAAGCGCCTGCAAGAGTTGGAGGTAATGACCCAATATTCTTGTCTTGTCTTTTCTTTTTTTTTCTCTCTGGTGCTGATTGAATTCTTTCTTAAGTTAACCTGTGTCATTTATTTCACAAGAGTAGCAACTGGACTTCTTATATTCCACCTTCTTTATCTTGAAACATCATTAGATATGCTAAAGCCTAGGCATTTTCTATGTCATAGTTTAAAAAGTTGTCTGAAGCATAGGTGCCTTACTTTTCCTTTTAATGTCTGTTTCTATTTGGTTGTGGATTGTATTTAGTATTATTATTTTGTAAATACATAGTCATCAGGGAAAAAGAATACTTGGGAGAAAATAGGATTACTTGATTTTCTCATAATGAGGAAGTAACTTTAATGATATAGGAGTCTGAATGGCAGATAGAACAGAAGTCCAAAAGAAAATAGGCTTTGCTGTGATTTCTAATTTGTTCTGATGATTATTGGTTAATGGTGACACTTGCTGGTCATAATTGCATCATTGAGAAACTGCATTTTGATTCATTCTTTGCATACAACTGTTTGCATTGATTCATTAGTATTCCTATTTCATGGAACCTGTTAATCACTTGTTCTTAGGAAATGAGGCAAAGAGATGAACAGTTAGCCAAAGAGGTGGAAATTCTTAGACAGAAACTTGAAGAAATTGAACAGCTTGCCAAGGGACGGGGACTTGGTGGTATCTTCAACTTCAAACATTCCAACACAGACGGAGGAAAGGTGGAAAAACCAGCTTAATTTGTCTATGCAATTCAGTAATAGAACATAATCTGGTTGCACAATTTCCTATTCCTTAAGGAGCTCCATTCTTGACGATTATAGCTTTCTTTTTTTTGATTCTTTTCCCCTTGTTTCTTAGAATGAGTGCTGGCTACAATGATTTTTAAAACTCATAAGGTTCTACGTGTAGGATTAAAAAGGAAGAGGGAATGTAAAGATGGTGACCGATTGAGGTATGCATTCTAGTTAGGAAAGAAAAAGATTAAATGCCAATTATTGTTACAATGATAGGAGACTATACATGTTGAAGTATGGATCATTTAAACTGTACAAAATCTCTCTAGCTTGTTAACGAGTCAGTTCGCTGGAGGCTTTTCTTGTGAACAACAACTTTTCTGTATTCTTCTACGTTTGTCCCTAATTCATTCTCTCTCTCTCTCTCTCAGAAATATTATTTATATACACACACACACACACAAAGAAAACAAACAAACATGTAAATATGAACTTAACACATTTTCATACATGCATGTCCAATCAATGTGCTCAAGTTTTTTGCTTATCCTCATGGATTTATTGATTCTATAATCTGATATTTTTGAAAGCTGCTCTTTATCAGATCATGCTACAAATACTTTTATTGAACTTACCCAGAATAGTAGTAACATAGCATGGTAGTAGATTCCCATCGTACTGTATTGGTTTTGAATCTTGATTCCTTTGACTGATGTAAGATAGTTCTAAGCATTTCTTTTTCTGGTTTGGCATGAATATCTGTATTGGAGTTTCATTGCAGGTTGATGTTGTTAGCAACTGTAGGATGTGAGAAAATGTTAAAACTTAAAAGCTATGAATTATTAATGCACCATATTCATCTGTTTCTTATTAACTTAAGGTAGTAGTGTTGAAGTAAAACGATATTTTTTTGTTATAGACATTTCGTCTCAAAGGTTCAAGCATGAGTAACCTTGCCTTTGACAGAACATAGTTATGAACTTACCTTTGTTTGAAGAATCTGTTTCTGTTTTGTACTGTTTCTCTACCGCATACTATGTTTGTAGATTCTTGAGATGCACATTTTACTCCTTGCCAATTCTATTTGTGGTTCTATTGGCAAACTAACATCATATCAAAATTGAGCGAGTTTTTTTTCTTAAGATTCAAGTCTTTACACTAGCATTTTTTTCTTAAAATTGAATTTCAATGCATTTGGATGTGTTGTCATGCGATGGAGTTCTGTTTCATGTCTCCACTGACTTAATAGCTAAGGAAAGTGTTGAAATTTGATATTCTTAACATTTCTCCGCACCCAGCTCCCATCCCACCTTCTCTGTTCAAGATAGCTGTCTGGTTGCTGTGGTATGGAAATAATAGTTGTTGAATTGGTGGGTCACTTTGAATGTATGAATTCCGAATAGCTTCTTGCAAGCTGCCAAAGAAATTCACACATCAAACATTTTTTTGCACACGGGCACAGGTTGAAAAGGGATGGTTTTGTTCTCATGAATTCTGAAATTTTTTATGAGCGGATAGATACCAGATAAGAAAAGCTTATGTTCTTGACCTAAAGAGAAAGTTTGAAAATCTTTTAGCGGAAAATGGTTGTCATCTAGTCTGGCTATGTGAGGATAAATGCTATTGTTTGTTCTTTAGAACAGGAGAGAAGCTCTTTGTTTATTTATTTATAGTTCATTGTCTTTTTTTTCCCCCCTTTTCTTTCCCTACTTGCTTGAGTTTTCTGATCTAATAGATCTAGCCATCCTTAGTTGATCCGTATATCCTTTTCGCCTGGTAAAAGGGTTACGATGAGTACCAACATGGATTAAGGCCTGATCTAGACTCTATTCTTACATCATCTCTCTACCCACCTTTAATTGCTAATTAATCAACTTTGCAAATTGTCCATTCTATATTACGAAGCATGAATGTAATCTGATAATCTCTGATGAAGAAAATCAATATGTTAAATCACTCTGTATTACAAGATATATGAAGTTAACATGAGTGTTATTTTAGTAAAGCCATCTTTATCCATTTCCTTATATTATTGATATAAGATGCTGGTTGTCGTCTAAATAGTGCATGTAAGCACCTTCCTGTCTCGAATGGGCATCAAAGATAGGAATCTCTTGTGTGATAGTGGAGTTGCCCTTTATGCCTTCCTTTCTTACTTAATATCATTCCACAGATTAGATTAAATTGTGTGTCCGCCTGCCTGTTTTTCACATGAGAATTTTAGAGTACTTTCAATACTCTTATGTCTTTATACAAAAGAAGAATTATAAAATATAAATCAAGTTTACATAAAATGTTTTAATACGTAATTTTTATATAAAATTACATATTTAAATATTTTTATATAAATTTCTGAACAAAAATATTTTTTTATATAAATTAATTTAAATTTACTAAATTTTTCATTCGATAAATACTTAAAAGTTAAAGTCATTGGAAAAGGAAAAGGCATTGTCCTGTTTGGTTTGCGCCTAAGATTGACTAAGAAAAAGTGACTCTGGCTTGTCACCGTTGAAATATTGTTGGGTTCTATCAATTTGTTATCTCATCGTGCTGCTAGCGATGAGTGCCAATCTATTCCTTGGGCAAAGCAGTTGTTGGGATGAGGATGTGGTACCAACACAAATGATAAAACCATTCGCTTCATTCTACACCATACTTGCATATCATCAAAAACTAAGTAATAGAAACGAAAAATCACATTTGAGATTAGCACAAGTAGTTAATACAATAAATTTTATGCATACAATTTCCAATGATGATCTAATAATGATGTTAATTTATGTGTGTGAATGAAGTTTTGATGTCGTGTTGGTGATATTGTAAAATTAATTTAATTTGTATGAGCACCAATTAGTTTTATATGCATATTAAATTTTTTGTTGATTGCTGAAATTGAATCTAAGGTGATTAGTTATGAATCAAATTTACATATAATTCAGATTGTATTACATACAATAGTTTGGATTGAAGATAAATAGTTCATTTCAGAATCTCTTACTAATCGCATGTTAATTATTCATTTAACAAAAATTAATATCATCAGTTACTAATTTAGTATATGATTTTATTAGAATAAGTAAATAGTAATGTGATTAGAATACGAGAGATAAAGGAAAAAGGTTAAAACATTTAATTACTTAATGTAAAACTCAATTTGAATTATGACAAGGATTATTTTACTTACAATATAAGCACAAGATAGATCTAATCAGAATAATAATAATAAAAAAATAAAAAAAATCAATAAGATGAACAAAAAAATATATCAAATCAGTAACCTAACTGAAATGGTTAAATCAAATAAGAAAAGTGATAATTGAATTTGAACTTCCACATTTAATCTAAATTTTTTTTAATTTTAGAACTGAATTAAGAAAATAACTAAAGTATATAAATTGCATGTGTTTTATGCTTTCTCTGTATAAAAAAAAAAAATCGATGAATAATTTGTATTTCTTGAGTACATTAATATGAATTAATTAGAAATTTAATATATTATATAACCAATTAAATTAATAAAAGAGAAAAGGAAGAAGAAATACTAAAAATCAAATTAAAAATATAAATCAATTAATTTTGTAATTAATTATTAACTGATTAATTATATGAATAGTTAACTTATAAATTACTTTAACGGTTTGGTTAAAGCGGCCCGCACATCCCGGTCACACACGAAAGCTATAAGGGTAAAAAGGGGCGTCGTTAAGGCCGCACATAAAATTATTAAAGTCAGAATTTTACATTTTCAATTTAGTATCTCAGCTTTAAGAATGTTATATTTGGATATTACAATCTTTAATTTTAATTGTTTTTATTAAAAAATATTTCATTAAAAAAATAAATAGTTATTTTTTAATTATTAAAAACATGTCTTGAAGAATTGTCTTATATTTTTTATTTAATTTATTAAACACTTAAAATTATAGAAAATATAACATATTTAAATAAAATACCTAGTATATATTTATAATATATTGAGCTTAAATGAATATAAATATATTTGGTATTTTATCCAAATTTAATATTTTTGATAAATATATGATTAAATTCTTCTTCTTTTTTTTATATTAAATTAAGTAAAAAAAAAATATGTGTATTCTTCTTTTAATGAGTAAACTAATTAAAACATGATATAAGATACTTTATTCAGATTTACTGTTTTGCATAACTTTAAACAGTGATTATAGTCTTTTTTCTTAATTAATTTAAAATAATAATATATAATACATCATAAGAAATAATAGAAAAACAAAAGAATTGAAATTTTTATTTTAAAATTAAATTATGACCTTAATATTTTTTTGAGTGGCCTTAACCACACTCGGTAAAGAATCAGGAAATAAGTAAGGACTAAAACTTTAATAATGCAAAGAAAGAAAACAAACGGTAAAACTAAAATATAATAATTAGAGTTTGATGTTTTGGCTTACTTTTTTTTTTATTTGTTTGAAGTTTATATGATTGGAAGTGATGTTATTTTTGACGCTGTTAAAAATTTGAGTTGAATTTAAAAATATAAATATTTAATTTTTTTATAGTTATACATTTTTAGATTTAATTAAATTTTAAATTTTATAATGTTTTCATAGTTTTATTAAATTATTTTAAAATTATAAAATAAATATTTATATTTATTATTTATTTTAAAAGAATATTTTTTAAAAATTTTATGATAAAAAAGATGACGCGAGAGACTGTATTTATTAAAGAATAATAATCGTAAATCACTATAAATTATTTTCTAAACTTAATAGTATAGTCATTAAAAATCTAGTACACGTGCATTCTTTGACACATCTTGCATCTAAATATAATAAATTCTTTTGCTAAGTTACTAATTAGTAAATAGAATTAATTTACTATGTTATATTTTTACTATATAATTTAAAAATTACTATCAAAAAATATTTTTAACAATAAATTTAAAATATTAATTTTTATTTTAAAATCTTAAAATAATTAAATAAAATTATTAAAAGTGTAAAGTTTATAATTTAATTGACAATTAAAACTACATAATATACATTTTCTATAATGATAAGATAAATATGTATGTTTTCTAAATTAAATTTTATTTTATATAGTGAAACAAATATTTTTTATTTATATATTTAAATATATGATAATAATTTTTAGGAATGTTCTAATTTTATTTTAATTGAAGAAAATATTTTTATTTAGTTTAGTGAATTTTATTTTAAATTCTTTATTCTTTATACTTTTTGATAATTGTTTAATATTAGTAAAAATTATTTTCAATTTATACTTGAATTCATCTTATTATATAACCCACCGGAGCTTATTCAAAATTTTTGGAACTCGAGGGGAATTCGATTCACTAATATAATTTCACTCATAATCACTACTGTAATAGCCACCAAATCAGCTTTTGCCGCGTACACAATTGGTTTCGCCAGAGAGAACAGTAACATCAGAGCAGAGCAGGAAGAAAAAGAAATACTAATATACTATATTATTATTTCTTTTATTTATTTATCAAAATTGTTTCGCTTTCTCTATTACACCCAACACTGTCCCAATCTATGAATTTCCCTTATTCAATCACTAGCCATTTTCTTTTTCTTTTTTTAAAAAAGAAAGTAATATTTAGAAAATAGGATTTTTTTTTCTTAAAAAAAAAACTAAGAGGTAAACAAGCATCTCTGCTTTTTGGGTTCTGGAATATTAACTTTCACTTGCTCTCTTTGCATTCTAGCCGCACTTTCGTTGTTTCTTTCTAGCTCTCTGGCTCAAAGATTGAACATTGAAACTCCTTGTAAGCTCTTGATTTCCATGCTTTCTTTTTTTCTTTTTTCTTTTTGCGCTTTTGTTATTGAAAATTGATTTTGATTATATCTCTGATTGATATTTCTAAGTTCAATTGCTAAAAGAAAAAAAAAAAAAAGAACTATAGTAGTTTTAGGCAATTTTTTTAGGTATACTTTTAGCTTAAATATTGATTCTTTTCTTTATCTAATAGGTTTTTCTTATTAACTCTTTTTTTTTTTTTTTGTATTGTTTTTGCAGGTTTTTTTTTAATAGAAACTGAAGAGGAGTTTTGTTGTTGTTGCTTGAAATGGGGAAGGGTTCAAAGATCAATTGCAAGTCAGCATCACATAAGCTATTTAAGGACAAGGCAAAGAATCGTGTAGATGATCTACAGGGGATGTTCATGGATCTGCAATTTGCTAGGAAAGAAAGCCGTAGTGTTGATGTGGCTGTTCTTGAGGAGCAAGTTCATCAGATGCTTAGGGAATGGAAAGCTGAGCTCAATGAGCCATCTCCAGCTTCTTCTTTGCAACATGTTAGAATTGAATGCATATTTTAAATCCCATTTTGATTACATGTATATTTCTGTAACTTTACATGTGCATATATATATATTTATATGTATATATCTGTGTATGTTAAGATTAGAATGACTTAAGCTTGTGGTATGATGAATGGTTTTTAATTTTCAGCCTACAAGGTTGTAAATGAATTGGTTTCTTTGTGGGTTTATTATAGGGTGCAAGTCTTGGGTCGTTCTCGTCAGATATTTGTAGGTTGTTGCAGCTTTGTGAGGAGGAAGATGATGCCACTAGTGCATTAGCTGCACCTAAGCCTGAGCCTAATGATCACAGTTTGCAAATTGGGAATAATGTGGTCTTTCAGGAGGTGGGTCTTTTACTGTTGTTTTCTGCTGTATTCTTGTGCAGTACTTTTGTGTGTTTTGATGATTTTAGTGCAGTTTGTAGTTCTTGCTTTTGATTGCAATCAGTTGTGTCTTGGGGCAGGAAAGGATGCACTTTGTTACTCTGTTAGTAAATGTTAGGATGTAGTTACATGCTATAATTGGATAATTCTTTCGTACTAATTATGTCAGTTTTTGGAGTTCTTGCTTCCTTGATGATTATAGAGCTGATTAATGGATGGGTTGAAGCAGGTGAACTTGACCAAGCGAATGGTTTAAATCAGGAAATGGCAGGAGAAAGAGAATCGACTTTTAATTAAATCAGTCAAGGCTATGGAAATCCTGAACTAAGACCTTATCATTCATTTTTGCATTGAATATAGATTTCCAACAATACCGTACTTTTTGCTCAGTTATGTCACGAAGCTACTGCAATAGCCAATGGCACATGGGAAAAATGCTACAGTGTAGGTGCTATGTCTGTGGTTCAGTGTAGGCTTGCTCGTAATGATCAGTGCTTGCGTTGCTGAACCTGATAATTGTATCAGTCAAATATTTGATGGTTTTGATAGCATTTAGATGATGTAGGTGCAAATAAGGGGCGAGGGATACTAGAATTAAATGATGCTTCTACAACTATTACCATATCCGCTAGGGATATAGGGTGCTTGATGGAACTAGTCAATGCACTTCAGAAATCCCGGGCCATGTTCTCCATGTTTTTCTCTTTCTGGTTTCAATTACATTTCAAGTTTGGATGTGTTTGGTGTGATTAGTTAACTCTTTGTATTTTCTAGTGATTGAGCCTTGAAATAAATTTTCATTTGACTCCACATGGAGTTGATATTCTGTTTTCCCATTTAGACCATAAATTGCCACAAATCCAATAAAATTTGCTGCCGCCATCGTCTTAGGATTTTTAATCAAGCATAAAATATGTGAACTATCACTTGATATAGCGGGCATGTCAATTGTTTCAGTTGACACATGTCTTGTTTTCATAGTAATTGCATAGTCCAAATTTGTGTTAAATATTCTTACCTGCTGTATTAGTGTTAGTTTGCTGCGTATAATTATCTTGTTTATCAGTTGGTTATCTATTTTGAGGACTCACTTTTACTTTGGCCTTATAATTGGTATAGTGAGGTGTTTTAGATGATCATATGTATAATGCAAATTTTCCTCTTACTTTTACTATTTGATTTAAACTGGCATGTCAATGTTACTGAAAAGGGATGCTCAATGGTGCTTCTGGTTTTACTATGTGTTAGGAATTTGGTGTGAATCAGGGGCAACAAAACCACAGCTTCCCATTTGTTGATCAATGCAAAGAATCTCCTTCTGGAGTTCATGGCATGGTGGTTAACAACTTAGAAGGAGGTGCTCAGTTGGAATTCCATCATTTTGATTTGTCTCAAAATTATGAGTCAAACTTCTATGCTGACTTTAATAGCACAGATTTGTGTGCTGAGGATGGTGTGCCTCAGGTTTCTGGATATCTGCCAAGCATTTGTCCTCCACCTTCTGCTTTCTTAGGCCCAAAATGTGCACTTTGGGATTGTCCAAGGCCTGCTCAAGGAGGATTAGACTGGTGTCAAGACTACTGCAGTAGTTTTCACCATGCTCTGGCATTAAATGAAGGCCCACCCGGAATGAGTCCTGTTCTGCGACCTGGGGGCATTGGCCTGAAGGATGGTCTGCTCTTTGCTGCTCTAAGTGCAAAGGCTCAAGGGAAAGATGTTGGTATTCCAGAATGCGAGGGAGCTGCAACTGCAAAATCTCCATGGAATGCACCTGGTAAGCTAACTTTTCTTTCACATTTTGGGGTAATCTGTAGTTTTTGCTTTGCCCTTTATACATTTTAGAAAGCATATTCCCCAACACCATTTAATGATCTTTCTGTGTTTTGTTTGTTCAGCTAATTTCTTTTATGATTGCAGAGCTCTTTGATCTTTCAGTTCTTGAGGGTGAGACTATCAGGGAATGGCTATTCTTTGATAAGCCACGTAGAGCGTTTGAGAGTGGGAATAGAAAGCAAAGGTCTTTGCCCGACTACAGTGGACGTGGTTGGCATGAATCAAGGAAGCAAGTGATGAATGAATTTGGAGGGCTTAAGAGATCATATTATATGGATCCGCAACCACTGAACACTTTTGAGTGGCATCTTTATGAATATGAGATTAACAAGTGTGATGCTTGTGCTTTGTACAGATTGGAACTGAAGGCTGTTGACGGAAAGAAGGGTGCCAAAGGTAAAATAACAAATGAATCAGTTGCCGATCTGCAGAAGCAGATGGGAAGACTTACTGCTGAGTTCCCCTCTGATAACAAGCGATCTGTTAAAGGAAGAACAAAAGTGAGCGTTAAGGTTGGTGTAGGAAATGTTTATTCAACTACAAATCGGGTGGTGCCAACAAATGAAACATATGATTATGAGCTAGGTCCATACAATTATCTTGTCGATAATCTAGGCGACTATTATGTGACTTGATGGAAGTACCTTTGATGCGGAACAAGCTACACTTATTTAGGTACATTAGCTGAAGCGATGTCTTACTATTGGTGGTTGGTCCTCAGTTTTTCGTCGTCAATAACATGAATCAAGCCCTTTTTCGGGCCATGAATTGTGCATAGTTCATTTTCACATGGGAGTGCTGCCTGCGCTACAACTGCTGTGGATGCCAGGGCATATTCTAACCCAAAGCTGAAGAAAAATGGCTGTTTTTCATCGGTCCATTTTCTTAACTGGTACGTTATTGGTGAACGCTGGATATCACTTGGTGTCACCGCAATACTAAAGCTATGGATGCAAAATATAGCAAAATTATTGTACTGACCTATTTTTGGGGTTTTGAGACTTTATACTGATTATGCCTCTAGTATGCTGCTAATGGGAGATACGATTGCAATATGTAACTTCCATTATGCTAAGAAATACAATATCTGTTTAGACGGTTGGAGTAGAGTTTCAGAGTCAGCTCGCTCTGTAATTTGTAAATAATTATTCCTGTCCTATTTAGCGGACCTTATTTGCAATTTCTTGTGCTAAACTGTTGTGTGATGTTATTTAACCACCTCTCATTGTTCGTTCTAGTCCTGAAATCCCCATGTGTTATACATTTGTTGATTTTGAGGTATTATTGTCTTAGTCATGATTGATTTTGAGGTATTGTTTTCTTCATCATGTCAATGGAATTATGTCATGCATGCCATATTTTTATAATGTCATTTTTTAGAAACCTTGCCTTGGATATTGTCCATGGCAACCATCGTCCATCGTGGAGACATCCCTTCCGGTTCACTATACATAGATGTCACAATTCTTGTACAATTATAAACCTGCACCCATCCATATTAAGAAGAAGCAAAGCAGGAAAGCTGCTCTTGCATTTAATTTCAATCTCTAAAAGAGCTGCACTCCAAAACATTTAAAACCAATTTAAAGATATTCCGATTACTTTGTGAACTGCAGATGTAGGCCCCCACAAGTCATCAGTTCATGGCAGCTACATCATTGGAAGAACCACATCAAGCAATTAATACTAGTATATCAAGGCATTTGATTACCAATGTTAATCGCCAACACGTAATATTACATCAAGCAATTAATACAAGTATATCAAGGCATTTGATTACCAATGTTAAACGCCAACACATAATATTACATCAAGCAAACATGGTTCTCTTTTGGCGTTTGGTTGCTTTCTGTTTGCAATTATCATCAAACACCCATAAGAAAAACTACTTGTCGCTTTCCTAACCAGCCTCACAGACATTTCCACTGTTTATTTATCTGCACTTCCTGACCCAGACAAAGACTAAGATATTATAAGCTTAAGAAAGCCAAAATAGTACTACCTATGCTATTCGGATTTTGAAACTGGAATCTTAGCTTGAGAGATTGTCTTTAGGCACCATCATCATCCACATTGTTAACACGTTCACACTCATCAATCCATTCACTATAACTGCAATCACAACATTTAGATAAGATACATGTGTGTGTGTGTGTGTGTGTGTGTGAGAGAGAGAGAGAGAGAGAGAGAGAGAGAGCTGAGAGTTTTGCAATGGTAGCACTTACACGTCTATCGGTTCAGTTAGAGCTGCCAAAAACAACATGGAAAAACCAAAGAAATCAGTATTCTTTGGAAAACCATTTAGTTTCTATTTTATACCAAATAACAATCTAAAAGCAAATAGTAAAGTATTTGCATATAGTTGGATTGCCATGACAAACGCGAAAACCCTCCAGACCCCTCTTCATATATGAACTAAATAAATATAAAAGCAAATCAACTTTCACATTCAACCAAGAGTCACACAGCCTGATATCAGAATAGTTGCATCCCTCAGTCTCACTACCTCACATGAAGATACTTACTACAAAAGAAGGCAGGTATCCTACCAAAGTTCACATGTATGGAAATTAACAAGTACTAGTCTAAATAGCAGCAGCCTTATAACATACCTGTGATGGTAGTACTAAAGCTCTCTTGGCAAATTGCACATACTGCTTCACCAATTAAGTTCTTCATATCACTGAATCCAAAAACATGCTAAAAGTTAATAAACAACCAGATGATCCAGAATGATCACATAAATATCTCATTCAACACATCCCTTTACTTATTATTTCTTATTCTTTTTTCTTTTTCTTGTTTCCTTATTGTTTCATCCTCTCACTTAATCACAAATATGAATGCAAAAATCCAGGGGAGAGCTAAAGGAAAAGGTGCTGCTATAATTCCATTGACTAAATTAAAATCCACGTGCAACATGAAAACAGTCAGCTCCTTATGATTTATTATTAGAAAGACAGTGCCCTACCAGGTGTTAATTAGGTTTTACCAAAAAATTTAAAGGTTATGACATACTTCAAAAGGTAAGGCTGATAACATTGAGAAGAATGCTTACATTCTGCATTCAACACTAGTGCCATGGTTGCAGAAGGGACAACTAAAGACAGTGTCAAGCTTGTCCATTCTCTTCTTAGGTGGAGGCTTTGCTCTTGACTTCCTCTTTCCCATAGCTCAAATCCTGCAACCTTCAGCGCAAAAAGAGAATCATAAGTTTACACATTTACTAAAGCAGATAATAAGTCGCATTAAATCACCTTCTATACATCTCACCTCAAATAAAACCACTCTATCTGGACCCTGATAAAGAAGCCCACCATATATATTCCCATTGCAAGGTTGATGATTCAATTAGACCCTTAAAAACATAATCATATATTTCTTCAAGAAAAGAAACAAAAAAACTCTAACACCCTTGCACTAACAGAATGTGAATCGAATTGAAAAAAGAAATTCTAAAATTAGTTAATAGCTTCAATTGAAGAGAAAAGAATCATTTATTTTCAAGCATAAAAATAAACCAAAATATAGAGTTCCACTAAAAACAATCAGAAAAAAGATTTGGAGATCTGCAAATTACTTGAGATACCAAATAAAATTACAATACTTAAAAAGAAAATACATGTGGATGATAAGTTTCAAAAAAAAAAAAGAGAAAGAAAAATTATAACTTGCCTCGTAACAGAAATTCTGGTTCGCGAACAAAAGCTGAAACCCTAGCTTTTCAATTATTGAGAGTCAGTGATATGAAAAAGAAAATAACAATAACAGTCTCTTCTAATTGCGAACCTGAAATGGCAATTGGTGATATATGAGTCTTTTAAGGGTAATACTGAAAAAACAAAATATCAGGTTCTACTTAAATAAGCCCACTTACGGCCCATAACAGCCCAACCTTTCAGGGTGCTAACGTGCGCCTACATTCAAAGTTTTCAAAAACCCCACTGGAAAACCCTTGCCAATTGCCATCATTAAAAATGGCTTCTCACTCTCTCTCTCTCTTCTCATCTGTTTTTCTCTCTCCACCACAATCTCTTTCCAGAACGCCAATTCCTAAATTATTCCTCACAAATGCTAGAAATTGCATCCCTGTACTCTCCTGCACTCCTCCACAACAAGAAGCAATTCTCCAATTGGTAGCTAACGCTGACGAAAACACTCTCCCTTGCATCAGAGCTTTTGAGAACGACTTAGCTCGGGTCAGCTTAGTCGGCTCTGTCGGCTTCGATCAAGCTGTCGTTGCGGCTGCTGCCGATGGTGGCCGAGCCGCAGCCGACCACATTGATTCCGGTGCTCCTGCCATGGTCGTTGAGACCCTTTTTCCTGGTCCCGGAGACCAGCACGCCACCATCTCTACTCGATTGGTTAGTGTTTCGTTTTTTTCAAATTTCTAATAAACCAGTTTGTTTCTGTTTTCGTTTTGGGATAATTACAAATGCACCATGAAGTTTGACATTAGAAACAATTGAGTCCCTACAGGTTGATAAATATAGTCATTACAAATTTCTTTAATAAGTGAATGGTTGGAGGGGCTAAAGTTTTTTATAATGTAACATAAATGAATGTATGATTTTAGGGGTTAAAATGTAGTATAATTCAAATGTTAGACACTTAAATGTAATTGACGTTTTACCCTAAACCTCAGGGAGTTAATCATTGCTTATTGTTGAATGTGTTAATAATTGATTTATGCAATTAAATTAATGGGCTTTTAACTATGCTTGATACTTATTAAGTAGTGGGAGTAACTCACTTGCTTAGTTGAATTGGATTTTTTGTTGTCATGCTGATATTAGTTTGACTTTTAACAGTTTTTACCTGCTAAGAAAGTTAAAGAAAAGGCTGCAAAACTCAGTCGTTCTTTCAAAGAAGATATTTTCTCTGGAACTGCATCTGAAAACATACTTGCAATGACATTCAGACAAGTGGTTTTGCAACAACTGTGGAACTTTGAGCTTGCTGTGTTTAGGCCTGGCACTGAAAGAAATATGGAGGACCTTGAAAACCCGAGAGAGGTTAGCCACTTGCATTTTGCATTTTTTGGTTCTATGTTGAGATTCTCAATACTCTGTTTTGTGATATCAAATTAATATGTTTGTCCTGCAGGTGCCACTTTGATGACACTGATAGGTTCACTTCTCTTACATATGCATTATTTCGTATCAGCAGGTTCCTGCATCTTTCTTTCTCAGCTCATCGGATGAACACATTATCTCTGTGCTTGCAGAAGCTATTTATATTGCTGCTCTTCAAAACACTGAAAGCAACTTTCTTTATGATTTTATGGGGGAAACTTCTGGTGGTGTATTCCGGTGGTTTCAGAAGCCAAAAAGCATTGCATCCCAAGATTCTTCTGTTGTCATTTATAAACTATTCGAAGATGAAATAGCAGGAAATGCAAAAAAGTTGCTTGAAGATTTTAATTTAAGTAAGGATAAGGGAATCAAATTGAGACAGAAGTACAAATGGTGGACGCCAGTAGCACTCTCTAAGTTGGAAACAATTGGTGGCTCTGACTTCAGTGCTTGGGTGAGTGAGTATGTACCTGCTTATAGGCTACAAATTGATGCTGATATAGTTAAGGATGCGAAAATGGAAGGCTGGAGAAGATTTGGAGATAATAGATGGGAAGTTCTTTTGACCCACTCACAAATGGTACTCTATTCTTTTAGGCTTTTGCTTGCTAACATATGGTATTATATTATCATTGTTTCCAATTCACTCTTATTATTCCTGTTTCCAAACTATACAAGCACTGACTTCAGTCTGTGTGAATTAGGATATAATTTCCATTTCACAAAGTTCTTCCCTGTCCTGGTTTCTTTCCCTTATGTGTACTCTAGTGGCTTGATGGAGTCTGATTGTTGGATATGCTTTGCATGTCTTATTTGCTTTGCTATATTGCTGTATGGGATTGCTGCATTTCTTTCTGATTCTAATTTCTCCAACTTTGTAGGCTGGATTGGCTGAAATATTAGATATGTATTTTGAAGATGTGTATTCTTTGCCCCATAAAGAGCTATCATGCCGTGCCACTGCAAATTTTACCAACCTTGCTAACACAAAGGTTTGCAATTGTACTTGGAATATTTTGTGGTTGAATTTTTAATAATGTCCTCGTATTATCAATTGAACCTTTCTTATGTTTATCTTCATTTTATCAGGACTAGACTAATATATTATTTTTCTTACAGAAGAGCTCTTCTTGGCTGAAATTCTTGTCAGTTAGCCTTATTAGTGGAATTTTTCTCATCGCCATCAGTGCTTTTAGTCGGTTTTATTTTCCTCATCTACACAAACAACAAACATACAATCAGGAGCATAGGTCTCCTCCATCATCTGAAATTGAGCATTCAGTAAATGAATCTCTGCATGCTGAAAAGGTAAATACACACAGTGAACATTTTGCTTGTACAACCCAACAACTTAGAGCACCCCATGCATGTGCATGCAAAAGTACATCTCTTTGCGCATGTTATCTGGCACTTTTGGTATATAATGTCTATGGGCAATTTAGAGTTTGATTGGGAGTGTTGTTTGGTGTTTAAAAAGCAACTTAAAATTCTTTGAAATGATAGATTGATTTCTCTTTTTTTTTTTAAAAGCTTCTTATAAACTGCTTTTGTCAAACCTGTCTCTGAAAAAATATTATTTTACCTGCTTTTCCTTAAAAGCAGTTTTCAGAACTCAAGAAAACTATTTAAAAAGAAAAATTTTCAGAAAGTGCTTAGGTGTTGAAAAAGCAAGTTTTGAATTTCTTTAATTTAATATATTATTTTTTAAAAAGATTGATAAACTGCTCTTCTCAAACCTGATTTTGGAAAGAACCAATTTATCAGTTTTTTTCAAAAGCAATTTTTAAAATTCAAAAATTAAAATTTAAAACAAATTAAGTCCAACCTCAATGCCAAACAACTCCTTAGTGGTCGATGTTTTGGTTATTGAAGACCTTAGTTGCTTTTTTATTTATAATTCATGTCAATGTTTTACTTGGTTATTTAATGTTATTGTTTTATGGAACTAATACCTGAACTTCATCGATAGTTGCAAGAGTTTTGCATTTTGATCGTTAAAAAGATAAAGGATGCATTTGGCTGGCCTGGTGATATAATAACGGAAACAAGTAATGGTGCTTGGATCGGTGAAATCCCAAATTACTTGAAAGCAATGGGCGAATATGATTCCAGTAAGGAAGACAGTTCAACTTCTGATCCCATAGAAAAACTTGATGAAGATATGAAGTCATCTGCACAGGATATAGCTAGTTATCAGGTAATTTAATTTGCTTAAATTATTGTTGGTCGTCTCTGCATCTTGCTATGGAACCTGGTCCATTAATTTATTGCATCTGGGTGCATACTAATTCAATTCGGCTGCATCATCTTGCTGCTACATTCTATTATTGGTATGAGATGTGCCAAATTAACTGAATTGGCAAGACTTCATTTAGATCATCGTGGCTTTCCCGAGTCCCCTCTCTCCCAAAAGGAATTTGTTTATCCGTCTCAGCATTTGTTCTCTCTTTTCAGTAGATATACATCCATGAACATAGAAATTTCTCATATGAAGAATTTGTCTCCATGATTTATGCCAGTGCATTTTTCATTTTGTCTATTTTGGCTTATCCCGTCGCCTCTTGGTTGGTCATTGGTGTCTGATTAACATGAGTGGACCATAAGTATTTTATTCATTCTTGGAAGAGATGGGGACTGCTCATATTTTCTACTTCTTTAGCTCCAGGCTTAATGTAGTTCTTGTATTAGTCTTTTCTAGGTTATCATTCTCGAACAACTGTTTTATATCATTAACTCACTTATATTGTGATTGCAAGTCAGGTCGTTTTGTCAACTGATGGTAAAATTGTTGGGTTCCAACCTACAAGCCGGATAGGTGTGAATCATTGGGCAGCCAATCCCTTAGCAAGGGAGCTGTATGCTGGACGAAAGTTATCCCCTGGTAAGAACTGGTCTTTTTATTTTTATTGTTTGCTTTTTCAGCTGGCTTGAGTTGATATTGTACCTCTTTGTACTTTTGGCAAGCAGGTCTTGTTGAACCTGGCCTCAAGATCCGCCCTCCAAGCGAGATAGTTGTCATAGAGCTTTTGATGTCAGTAAATTTAGATGCTTGCTTTGCATTGGCAAGGCCAGTTCAATGACAAATTGCATAATGCATGTGAATACAGTTCATGCAGTTTTTGGAAACCCATGTTGGTTTCAAGTCCAAGATGGAAAATTTCAGATAGTTTGTTTAGATGCTTAGATGAAAATTACAGAATTGGCGAATTTAGAAGCCTTGTCGTAACTTTTAAGCCTTCGATGTCAATCCACATGGTATAGTTATTCCAGTATTTTGAAGGCTGCTCATGCTATCAAAGTCAAATTTCACAATATCTTAGTAAATGAGATGCATTTTATTGGTTTGCCACCAATGGTCTGACTTCCCCTTGGTTCATGTCATACATGCTATGTAATCTATGAAAATTCCAACCTATGTTTTAATTTTATAGCTGTGGGCTGATTGGCATTATAGAAATCTCACAGCCTCCCTTGGAGGTTCTCTCCATGAATGCGCACCTGGCTCCAAATTCATCCATCTTTAACAAAGCATAGGTCCAAAAAATTTCTTTATGATATAAATGAGCAAGATGAACAGTGCCAGTACCATTTCTTTTTGTTTGAATTGGCTTTTTTAGTATTATGAATTGGTTTCCCTAACAAATCAAGACGACACAGAACAAGAAGTAAATCATCTGCATTCAGTTGTATTAATATGTGGAGATTTATGTGGTGATAGCCATAGCTGGAGGCAGATAAAATTTCCTTCATTGAACAATGTTGGTTAAGCTTCTTACTAAAATTAGCCAACCTACAAAGGAAAACCGTGTCTGGTCACTATCTAGACTTCAATCCCAAATACACCATTAATCAAGTTCTAATAAAAGTGAAGATAGTTAAAATATAGTGGCATAACTTTTTAAAAGAAGCTGTTTTATAGAATTAACCCATTAGTAAATAGTTTAGGTGTAATATCAGACTCTTCTGTTCTATTCTATTTATACGCTGGGTTTGCAGAGTGGAAGAAACAAAATATCTTCTTCTTCCCAAAAGAAAATCCAAAATTTCAGGTTTCAGTATCCTACATTCACCAGTACAGGAGGCAAAAGCATGGGTGAGGAAACCTTTCACATAGTCATGTATCCATGGTTTGCCTTAGGCCACCTTACCTCCTTTCTCCATCTCTCAAATAAACTTGCAGAAAGAGGCCACAAAATTTCATTTCTCTTGCCATCAAAAACCATTAAAAAATTTCAGCCTTTCAATCTCCATCCAGATCTCATTATCTTCATTCCTGTCACCGTTCCACACGTCGATGGCCTCCCTCCAGGCTCTGAAACAACAACTGACGTCCCTTTTTCATTGCATTCTCTTCTCATGACTGCCATGGATCTTACAGAATCTGTCATTGAGTTTCATCTGACCAACCTGAAACCCAATTTTGTCTTCTTTGATTTCACTCACTGGTTACCAGCATTGTGTCGAAAGCTTGGTGTAAAATCTGTTCATTATTGTACCATTAGTCCTGCTACCGTTGGTTACCTGATTAGTCCTGAAAGAAAACTGCTTGAGAAAAGCTTGACAGCAGCTGATTTAATGAAGCCTCCGCTGAATTTCCCTCCTTCTTCAATCAAACTACGTGCCCATGAAGCTCAAGGATTAGCTGCTGTAACTACAAAACCATATGGCAGCAGCATTTCATTCCTGGAGCGCCAGTTGCATTCTTTCAATGAATGTGATGCCATTAGCTTCAAAACCTGTATGGAGATGGAAGGGCCTTATTGCCATTATGTTGAACGGCAATTTGGCAAGCCGGTGATTCTTGCAGGTCCTGTTGTGCCGAAATCACCAAGTTCAGTATTAGATGAAAAGATTTCCAACATGTTGGATAACTCTGAAGCAGGAAAGGTGGTATTTTGTGCATTTGGGAGCGAATGTATTCTTAAGAAAAATCAGCTTCAAGAATTGGTATTAGGTCTTGAGCTTACAGGTTTGCCCTTTCTGGCTGCCCTGAAACCACCAATGGGAGCTGAAACAATTGAGTCAGCCTTGCCAGAAGGTTTTGAAGAGAGAGTAAAAGGAAAGGGATATGTTTATGGGGGTTGGGTTCAGCAACAGCTAATCTTGAAGCACCCTTCTGTTGGGTGTTTTATTACCCATTGTGGATCTGGATCTTTATCTGAAGCTATGGTAAATAAATGTCAATTAGTACTTTTGCCTAACGTAGGAGATCAAATAATTAATGCAAGATTGATGGACGGAGATCTCAAAATTGGAGTTGAAGTTGAGAAAGGAGAAGAAGATGGACTGTTCACAAAAGATGGTGTCCGCAAGGCAGTGAAAGCTGTAATGGATGATGATAGTGAGGTGGGGAAAGAGGTGAGAACAAACCACATGAAGTGGAGAGAGTTCTTGTTGAGCAAAGGGCTTGAAAACTCTTACATTGATGCTTTTGTCAATAAGTTGCATGCCTTGTTAGGTTGATTCAAAACTGATGTTCGATCAATAGCTATTCAGTACATATATTTACCTACCAACATTAGATGTAAGATTCTTATGTGCTCTAGGGTTGTTTATTTGTGAAATTGGCATTTGGTGAAAGGTGATGTCCAAATAAGACTAAGCAAGAATGAGCTTTTGAATCTTGGGGTAGCTTTCTTATTTTTATTTTCTGATGAAATGGACTAGAATTCAGATTTACACTCCTACAAACAGAGTCTGGTACAGTAAGGCAAATCTTATTGAACGGCTGCTGTAATGTTGTATTTGCCATGGCTGCTGGCTATTATTGTTTAAACTTTAAAAGGGCTTGGATCTCTAAACTATATACTTAAGTTGGTACGTTAACACCAAGTAAAATCAGGAAAAGTGAGATGTTGTGTTTAGTATATGGAGAGTGCTAAAAGAGGGGGAGCAGGAGCAGCATCATCACCAGCAGAAACGAAATTCAGTGAATTGGAATGCAAATCCACACGTATACTTTTGAGGTAGTTAGATCATAAAGAGCATGCTTGTACGAGCAGAAAGAGAATGTTTATGTTTCTTGGGGTTCTGAATACCAAAAGGAGGTATAAAACAAGTCCAATTTGTTAGTTTCTTAGTCCTCTACTCCATGATAAGTGTGATTCTTTTGGACTTAATTAATCAATAAATATGGTCAGAGTGAGGCTGTTTAGAGATAATATTAAAGTTCACTTTTCTTTAAGAATAATTTCACCTCTCTATAACTAATTAATTAATAATAATAACAACAACAATCAATTAAGAAAATTATCTTTTTATTATTGCTCCTCCGCTTATTATCTCAAAATAAGTACCATTTTAAAAACTCAATAAAGTATTAATTATTTTATTAATTTTATATGAGCAAAAATACTAATGAAGTAAAAAACAGAGGGAAAATTTAATATAGTAAGAGATAAAATCTATAGTAACTTTAAATATGAGTATTTTTAATCATATTAATTTATCTTTTATTATAGTTAAAACTATTTATTATATATTTTAATCCTTATAAAGAAAAACATTAGGCAACAATTATTTTGAAACGGAGGGAATACTATATAAATTGGTATTATAACAAATTCACATTTGTTATTTTATATATATATATATATGATAAGTTGAAAGGGTGAGAATCAACTAACCCAAATTAGGGGAATCAAATGTTTTAAGTGTTTGGGTCATGGGCACATTGCTAGGGAATGTCCAAATAAGAGAGTTATGATTCTAAGGGATGGTGATATTGAGTCGGAGAGTGAGGGGGATAGTGATGATGATATGCCTTCTTTAGAAGATTATAGTGATGTTGAATGTGCTAAGGGAGATAATCTTGTTGTTCAAAGAACATTGAGTTTGCAAAATAAACATGATGCCCATGGGGAGCAAAGGAAATTTTGTTTCATACTCATTCTTTGATTTCTAACAAGTTGTGCAACATGATTTTGGATAGTAGAAGTTGTACCGATGTAGCAAGCACTTTGCTAGTGGAGAAATTGAAGTTGCCTACTACCAAGCACCCAAGACTATACAAGTTGCAATGGCTTAATGAAAGTGGAGTTGTAAAGGTAAATAAATAAGTTTTGGTTTCTTTTTAAATTGGTAGATATAAGGATGAGGTGTTGTGTGATGTGTTACCAATGTTGGCCGGACATATGTTGTTGGGGAGACCTTGGCAATATGATAGAAGGGCTAGTCATATGATGGATTCAAAAATATGTATACTTTGACTATGGATGGAAAAAGGTTTAACCTTAGACCATTAGCTCCAAAACAGATTTTTGAAGACCAAATGCGCATCAAGCAACAATATGAAGAAATGGATTCTTCATTAGGAAATTCTTTAGGAAGGGAAACCTTTGAGAGTAAAGAAAAAGGTGAGATGAGTGAACCTAAAAATTCCAATTCTCTTGACCAAAATGGGAAACACATGGTGAGAGAAAATAAGGAAGGTTCAAATGAAAGAAAAATGTGTTTATGCAAAAATGAGTGATGTGAAGGAAGCTATGCTTTTGAGGCAACACATGCTTGTACTTATGTACAAGGAGATTTTGCATATTTCTAACGAAGTAACCAATTGTTTGCCTAGTGTTATTGTTGATCTTTTGCAGGTTTATGAAGATTTATTTCCGGAAGAAATTCCAAATGGTTTGCCACCTAAAAGAGGCATTAAGCACCAAATTGATTTCATACCCGGAGCAAGTATTCCAAATAGACCAACATATAGATGTAATCCGAAAGAGACCAAGGAAATCGAAAAGCAAGTGAGTGAGCTTATGGAGAAGGGTTATGCTTGTGAAAGCATGAGTCCATGTGCCATACCCGTCTTGTTAGTGCCTAAGAAAGATGGAACTTGGAGGATGTGTGTTGATTGTCGTGCCATTAACAAAATCACGGTGAAGTATAGACATCCCATTCCTAGGCTAGATGACATATTGGATGAATTGCATGGTTCATATTTATTTTCAAAAATTGATTTGAAATCTGGTTATCATCAAATTAGAATGAGAGAATGTGATGAATGGAAAACAACTTTTAAAATAAACATGGTTTATATGAGTGGTTAGTAATGCCTTTTGGTTTAACTAATGCACCAAGCACTTTCATGAGATTGATGAATTATGTTTTAAGAGCATTCATAGGCAAATTTATTGTTGTCTATTTTGATGATATCTTGGTTTATAGCAAAAATTTAGATGAGCATGTATAACATTTGACTTGTGTTTTTTATGTGCTTAGAGAAGATAAGTTGTATGCTAATATAAAGAAATGTTGTTTTTGCACTAATGAAATTACTTTTCTTGGATATATTGTCAATGACAAGGGCATTCATGTTGATCAAGAAAAGGTAAAAGTAATTAGAGAATGGCCAACACCCACAAGTGTAAGTGATGTAAGAAGCTTTCATGATTTAGCTAGCTTTTATAGAAGGTTCATTAAGAATTTTTCTACCATAGCCGCACCTTTAACTGAATGCATAAAAAAGAATGTTGGTTTTAAGTGGGAAATTGAACAAGATGAGGCTTTTAACTTGCTAAAAGATAAATTAAGTTCTGCACCCTTGTTATCTTTGCCAAATTTTACTAAACCTTTTGAGATTGAGTGTGATGCAAGTGGCATAGGTATTGGAGGAGTTTTGATGCAAGAAGGCAAGCCCATAGCATTCTTTAGCGAAAAGCTAAGTGGAGCAAGTCTAAACTACCCTACATATGACAAGGAGTTCTATGCATTGGTGAGGGTTCTAAAGACATGGCAGCATTACCTTGGTTACAAAGAATTCATAATTTACACTGACCATGAGCCCTTGAAGTATCTCAAAGGACAAGGAAAGCTCAACAAGAGACATGCAAAATGGGTGGAATTCATTGAATCCTTTCCGCACATCATTAAGTACAAGCAAGGGAAAGAAAATATGGTGGCCGATGCATTGTCAAGAAGGTATGCCTTGATCTCTAAACTTGATGCAAAATTATTAGGATTTGAATACATCAAAGATCTTTATTCTAATGATCCTGATTTTGCTAATGTTTATGGGATATGTGAGAAAGGGGGTTTTGATAAGTTCTATAAGTTTGATGGTTTTCTTTTTCGGGAAAACAAATTGTGTGTGCCACAAAGTTCTTTGAGAGAGTTACTTGTGAGAGAGGCACATAGTGGAGGTTTAATGGGACATTTTGGGATTAAGAAAACTTTAGATGTTTGGGTGACTATTTCTTTGGCCACACATGAAAAGGGATGTTGAGAGAATTTGTGAGAAATGCATTACTTGCAAATAAGCCAAATCCAAAGCAATGCCTCATGGTTTGTATACACCTCTTCCCATACCAAATGAACCTTGGGTAGACATTTCTATGGACTTTGTTTTAGGATTACCTAGGTCCAAGGGAGGGAGAGATTCTATTTTCGTTGTTGTGGAAAAGTTTAGCAAAATGACACATTTCATTTCATGTCACAAGACGGATGATGCAACCCATATTGCCAATCTATTCTTTAAGGAGATTGTAAGACTACATGGAGTGCCAAGGACCATTATGAGTGATATGGATGTCAAATTTCTAAGTCACTTTTGGAAGACTCTTTGGGGAAAGATGGGGACAAAACTTTTGTATTCTATAACTTGTCATCCGTAAACGGATGGACAAACGGAGGTGGTCAATAGGACACTTTCAACACTTTTGAGGGCTGTCATCCAAAAAAATCTGAAGAATTGGGAAGAGTGTTTGCCACATGTGGAATTTGCTTACAATAGTAGTGTGCATGGTTCAACAAATTGCTCACCCTTTGAAGTTGTGTATGGATTCAATCTATTGACTCCATTAGATTTGCTACCATTACCATTGGACAAAGCTAATTTAGAGGAGAAATAAAAAGCTGAGTTCGTCAAGACTTTGCATGAGAAGGTGCATGCAAACATTGAGAAGAAGACACTCCAATATGAAAAGCAACACAACAAAGGGAGGAAGCAAGTCATTTTTGAGCCCAAAGATTTGGTGTGGGTGCACTTGAGGAAGCAGAGATTTCCTAACCAAAGGAAATCAAAGCTTATGCCAAAAAGAGATGGTCCTTTTAAAGTGCTTCAACGCATCAACAACAATGCCTACAACCTAGAACTTCCAAGTGAGTATGGCAATGTTAGTGCTACTTTCAATGTTAGTGACTTGTCTTTGTTCGATGTAGGTGATGAAGATGATGGAGCTGATTTGCAGATAAATCCTTTTAAAGAAAGGAGGAATGATGTGAATCCAAGTTTAAATCTTAAAGAAATCTAAGATCCATTAATAGTACAAGAAAGCCCAATCACAAGGTCCAAATCCAAGAAGCCATATTGGGTTTAATTAGGGACATTTGGAAAGTCCAAGAATTTCAACCTAATAACGCATCCGTGGAGGCCCAAAGAATAATATTTAACTTGTTTTTATGTTAATAACAATTAGGGTTACATGTAGCCACCGTATATAAGTTAATGGAGTAATTAATATCAAGTAATGACTACTAATATGGGTAGTGGTTACTAAGGCCATTTAAGAGTAAAAGTAATCCTATGTATGTGAGTCTATTTTAGTAGTGTGTGCATGGACTTGTACTCTATATGAGTAGTGGTTATTAAGAGCCACCATACAAAGTAATGGCTACTAATGTGGGTAGTGGTTACTAAAGCCATTTAAGAGTAAAAGTAATCCTATGTGTGTGAGTCTATTTTCGTAGTGTGTGCATGAACTTGTACTCTATATAAACAAGTCATTTTCTTTCTTTGGGGGAGGATTGAATTTGATATATGAATTATAACTTTGTTTAAGTTTTATTGTGAGCAATTTTATCTTTAATTTCTTGCATGAACTTTGTGACTTATTAAGCTTTATTCTAGCTTGTGGTATCAAAATCTAAATCTTTGTTTTCTTGTTATTTATCAAACTATCTTGTTTGTGGCATAAGAGGAAATTCAAAGTCTGTCTTGGTATCTTTATCCTTGTTGGTAAAGGGGTTAAGTAGCATCTATCTTCTTACTCCAATCTATGAACGATCGGAATTTGTGGATTAAATTAGTAATTTCTAGTTTTCTTCTAATTTAACTTATCATAGTATTTTTGCTATTGGAGAGTTAATTGATGAAACTTACAATTCCTATCATAAGTGGTATCAGAGCATTGGTTCAAGATTGAGGTTTGCATATCCATTGTTATTGCCATATTTGCCAATTCCGATTGAGAACCTGAAATAGTTATGAGGCAAATCGCTGGAATCCCAACAAAAGAAAAATCAAAGAATATAACTCAATAGATATGCCCATATTATATGCACATACATTATCAATTTTAATTTTTCTACTAATTATTATCAATTTTAAATTTCTCTACTAATTAAATATAATTAATTGGTATAAATGTTATCTGTCTTTTATAAAGTAGTATAACTCAATCATTTAAGTTATAAAATAATATATTGTTATTTGTATTACTTTTATCTTTTTTTTTTTACTTACCATTAGTTCCAATCTTTTTTTTACTTACCATTCCTTCCGATCAATGCCACACATATTATCCTTCTTACTTCTATTTCTCCATTCTTCATCTTCCTTTTCTTTTCTTACTTTTCCTTAGGTATTTTTTAGTATCTGACTCGATCGAACTCTAATAAAATAAATTTAAATAATAATAAACGAATTTAGAATTTAGTTTTACTATCCGTATAAAATTCAAGTCAGATTTGAATTTGAACTCGCAGGTACCAGTTAACCGAACTCCATTATATTAAAACTTATTATATTATATTAATATTTTTATTATTTAAAATATAATTTTAATGTTTACTAAATTTATGTTTAAATTGTATTAATATATTGAATATTATAGCTTATTTATATTAATTTTTATTAATATATTTTGAAATTTAATTATTGCAAACGAAGTCGGTAAACGGATACTTGTTTAATTATTTAAAATATTTATATAAACGGATAGAGTATCCACTATTTATTTAAATATTCATAAATAAACTTAATAATTATTTAAATTAAACATGTTTAATTGGATTGAGGTAGTTTTTTTATTTGAGTTTGAGACAAATTCGAGTAATAAAAATATACCCAAATGAGCGGATACGGTATCCCTTCCCATTCTGGCTTCTCCTTACCTATACCTTTCTTTAATTACCCATCCCCTACCCCCTTCACTCGAGGACTTACACCCCAATGGCAGTTGACTAAAATTTTATTTTTCTAATTTTATCCTTATATACAAAATACATAAATCTACTATTATTACAACCTTACCAACCCAATCAAATTGATACATATTATTCTTTCTTACTACCAATTGTCTCCCCAAAAAAGGAAAGATTATTATGTACATTTATCCACCTTTCTCCCTTCCCTTTGCTTATCTCTCATTGCCTTCCTTTAATTACCCATCCCCTAAGGCCTTAGAAGTTGTCGTCTAACTCTATATTGCAGATTTTTAATTTTCAACAGTCAAATACTAAGTTAAAAGAAATGAATTTTTGAAAATACGGGAGTAAAAGATAAAATAACATAAAATGTAATAAGCGACAAGGATACAAATTCTTTTCCTCTATTAATCAAAGGTAAATATTTGTATATTCTAATCCATAATAATATTAGTCCTATTTTTCTGGTCCCATATTTAATAGGATAGTTAAACTAATAAGATAAATTACTAAAATAATTATTTTACCTGTTACATATATGAAATTATATCTCTCTAATTTATTATTATTTTTATTTTTCTGAAAAAGTATATAACTCATCTAGTATTAATTGATTTTCATAATATTTTTTAATGTTAACTATTAAAATTTAGTAATTTCTTAATGAAAGTTATAAATAATCATAATTCAATTTTATTGTGTAAATAAAATAAAAAAATTATTATGAACTATTTTAGAAAAACTTATAATATGAGTGCAAGAAAACAAATTTTAAAATTAAATCACTATAGTCATATTACCAGCTAATAATTCTATATAAATCTTGAAAAAAAAAAATAATTTAACTTAACTTTTCAACTAAAAAGTAAAAGAAGAGGAAGAAGAAGAAGAAGAAAGTGGACTTTATAAAGTTATTTTGAATAAATAAAGTAAAAATATAAAGTTATATTTTGGGGTTAAAATTTCATTATTAATGGGATTAGTAATCCCATTTAAAATGGCTTACTAAAGACATAGAAGGGGTTTGACATTAAATAAAACTGATTTTACAGATTAGCTAAGCTATTAGAATTATTAAGCCAATATCTATTATATGTATTAAATATAATATTATTTATTAATAGTATGACTTAATTAAGTAATTCCATGAACCATACCTAGATGTAACGTAAACAATAATAAGTGAAAAAGGTATGCATTAATCCTTATATTTTCGCCCAAATCTCAATTACATACCAATGTTTAAAGTGTTCTATTTAAGTGCCAAAAAACAGTTTAATTAAAGTCCTCTAGCTAACTCTAACAAATTGTCATTAATACGAGGGGTTTAATTGGCATACTCTTCAAACACTGAGGGCTTAATTACTAAGAAACTTGAACTTTTGAACTTTATAATAATTTTGGCTAAAATTTTAAATTTTTTGAAAATTAGTGTTAAACTAAACTTTAATTTTAAATTGTAGCTTTTGGTAAAATTCTTCGATAAAAATACTGATTTAGCATCGGAAAGTAATAAATATTAACAGATAAATTCAAAGTGAACATACATGAAATGTGGCAAGAATTTGTCATAATGGTCCAATGGTTGGTTGATTAAAGAATGGGTGATGGTGTAAGCAAAAGAAAAAAAAAAGAAAAAGAATGAGCGATGCAGTTTGTTTAATTTGATTGAAGAATAGGTAAGAGAGCAAATAAATAAAATGGGTAAGGATCAGAAGGATAATATATGGAAGAAAAAATAAATAATTTCTTCTAAACAAAGTAGGATTACTTTGAAAACTTTTAGCATTTGAGAGACATTTCAACTGATGGGTAGGTAATTACACTTAGAAGTAAAGCTTAAGGACTTATTTGTACTTTTACCTTACGAAAAAGTAAGCAAGTCTTGATAGACATTTGATGCTGGGGAGTTGGATTAATAAATCAACACGTGTTGGCCTCCAAGTGCACGACTTATATATCTTTCAAAGCAAACAATCACATTGTATACTACCCCTCCACCACACGCGCTCGCGTGCAAGCCCCTCTCCACTAGGGTTTTTGGAATCAAATAAAGAAAAAAAAGGTTCCCCATTAAAAAGCAAAGCAAAAACACTAGACAGAAAAGATTTTTCTGTGGAAACAGAATCAGCTTCTTGGCGATCCAATTTACAAAAAATCGTCGTTTTGGTTTTACGATGGGGAGGGGAAAGTTCAAGGGCAAGCCTACCGGACAGCGTCACTTCTCCACTCCGGAGGAGATGCGTAAGCTTTCCACAAACTTCTGTCGATAAGATTTAATAGCGATGAGAAAAGCTTAATTATTCTCCGTTTTATTGGGAGAATTCAAGTTATTGAGAGGAATAGGGTTTGTTTTCGTTTTAATTTCTTTTGGACTTCTACCGGTCCTTGGATCTGGAACCATTGAGAATAAGCGCAATAATTAGGTCTTTTTGTCGTTGATTTTGTTATCTTATTACTAGACTGTTTTGCTATAAGAAGACTCATGTGATCTTTGTGTTTAATTACAAAAAAATAAAAAAAATAAACATGACATGCTTAGTATGTAGATTAGCATGGAGCATGTATTGAATTTTGCTAATCTTTAGTATATACTAGTATTTTACTGTTTTGTTTTATTTTTCTATTGAATTTACTTTAAATTATATTAGGTTTTAACGTGAATATTTGGCTTAAATATTGACTGACATCAATTTTCTTTGTGATATGTAATTGCAGTTGCTGGCACTTCCACACGTCCGCGTACATTTAAAAGGGTCTGTTTATCCCTCTCTGTATAATTATTTTTATTCTGTTGAAACCTGTGGTGTGACTGTTTGTGTTAGTTTTGAGAGTGAGTATCAGTATAGCTGTGTGATTAAATTTGTTTATTGTTCTTCCTCTTAGGAAGAAGCTGAATATAAAGTGGAAAATCCTGAAGTAGAGTCTGAAGAGGAGTCGGAAGAAGAATCTGGGGATGAACAGGATGTTAGTAAATAATATTTGTCGCCATCTTACATAAATTATGTTCAAGTTCTGTATTGTTGATTGGAATGAATGACTTATTAATCTGGGAATCATGTCATTTTTGTTGTCTATTAATGATAGCAAAAGCGGAAGGGAACTCAAGGTCTTATTCAGATTGAGAATCCTAATCTGGCGAAGCCAAAAAATTTGAAAGCTAGAGATATTGATGTAAGTTGCAAGTATATTTACGTATTACTGTAGCGATTAAGTTTTACTGGGAAGTAATGCTGTCTTCTTTCTTGTTCTAGATTGGCAAAACAACTGAGCTTTCAAGGCGTGAAAGGTTGGTAAATGCTTGCAACTTTTCCCTGCAGAGGAACTGCTTGCTATTTATTGAATAGGACTTATTATTATCCCTGGAGCCAATAAATTATTCAGTCATAATGCCTCTGAGAAGAAACAAAACCTTGCTTCTGGGATTCAAAATTAGGATTATGAGGTATCAGCCTGGAGATTTTTAGTTGATGGCAAGTTTTATCTGTTGTTGGCAGGGAGGAGTTAGAAAAACAAAGAGCTCATGAGCGATACATGAGGCTGCAAGAACAAGGAAAGACAGAACAAGCAAGGAAAGATTTAGGCAAGTATCCAGATTTCATTGTCTGAAGCTCTTTCTCTTTCTCTGACTATAAGGATGCTGGATATTGAATTATGAAATGGATAATGATTGTTTTCATTGGGCACGTTAATGTGTCATTTCATAGCATCTTCACCATCGATGGTTTGATGGTCAAAATTGAAGGGTATACATTATTTGCAGAAGGCACTGAAGGAGTATAATGCAACCTAAAGATATGATCAAGTGCTACTTGTATTCTCACATTCATGCAGATATCACCAATCTAGACAACTAACCTTCAATTACTACTGCTTTTGTGTTAAAAAAATTAAAAAAGCAATCTCTCATGATTCATATGTTGTAATATCTATGATTAAATATGGCCTTTGTTAGCTTTTTTTGGTTGTGAAAATATCACAAAGGGCTACATCACTTTATGCTTGTATTATGACCTACAAAGACGATAGGGTATCTATGTTGATTCCTTTGTTAGTCCATATGAATGGCTTTTGAATATTGCCTTCTTTTAATTTGAGTTTCTTTGTTCTGGCACCTCCTCTTTGCTTAAAGTTTCTAAGCTTCATTGCTTAATCTTCATGCAGAGCGCTTGACTCTCATCCGTCAGCAACGGGCAGAAGCTGCTAAAAAGCGAGAAGAAGAAAAGGCTGGTAAATTTTTGGAGACATGCATGAACTGCTTTGCCTTTTTCCCCTGCTTTTTTAAAATTGATAAAACTTATATTTTTTCAGCCAAAGAGCAGAAGAAGGCTGAAGCACGGAAATGATTTTCCTGGAAACTATCATGCTAAATGAGCAGTGCCCTCCATGATATTAGAGAACTTGGTAGTTGATTTATAATAGTTATCCTGGCCAGTAATTGTACCAGCTAAAGATCTCTTGGTTACTATTTCACAATTGGTTTTGTTTTTATATCATCAAGAGCAAATAGCTTTCTAGTGCTTTTCACTTTATAGAATCTTTAACTTCTCAATTTGTATACAAATTTCTATATTACTTATATTGGAATGTATCGGAGGAGCATTTATAATCAATCAAGAACATTAAAACTTTCCCATGTATGCTCACATATGATAAGTTGGTTCACACATAATATGAAGGAGAATTACGAGTCCAAAATTCTTAATGCTAGTGGAGTGGATGTGATTGTGGAAATTGGGAGTGGAAGGGGCTCATGAGCGTTGTTTGATGGTCCTTTGATGAATTATGCAATTATCGAAATTTGAAAGATGGAATCGAGGATCGTTCCCTCGCCATGGCTTACTGAATTCTAAATCTAACTTCGTTGAACCAGTCTCGCATATTGGTTACCATAGAAGTTTAGTAAAAAGTATAGAACTGGTTGGCTGCCTGGCTGGCGATAGGCTTTTAGTTCCTTGCTTAAATTCCAAAAGAAGTTTTTTGAGCAAAAATAAGAAGAAAAAGAAAAAAAAAAAGTTTGCTTTTTAGTTCCATGCTTAAATTCCAGAAGGATGTGAAAAGGTGGATGTGTTAAGAGTACAGGCATTAATGTAAAACTTAATGAATTTGATAGAGACTTGGATTGCAGAAGTATTCGAGGGCAGTGAAAATGAAGTCTTTGATTTTTAGCTGGGAAAAATAGCATCACTGTGCCGCCCACCAGAAGTTTACTTCAAGGTGATATCCCGACAGATATTTAGGACGACAAGTCTTTCTACGGTTGACTTGACTATTAAGCACCGTGAAGAGAGTAAACAAACAAGTGCCTTCTTCTGGTTTTTTCATCCTGGTCGACATTACACATCATTGCAGAACTTCCCTCTTGCTGCTAGTCTCCATTAGTTATGGTAAATTCTCTGGGAGTTTTTCTCACTCTGCCAATTATTCTTCATACAGGCTCTTCCTATCGCAACGCAGATGTCTTATGCATCAAAAGCGAGAAACAAGCTCTTCTTCATTTCAAGCAACACCTTATAGATCCTTCAAACCGATTATCATCTTGGTCTGCTTCAAAAGTGGATTGCTGCAACTGGACTGGAATTGTTTGTGACGAGTTAACTGGCCATGTCAAAGAGCTCCACCTCCACAATTCTCTGTATAATTGGGAAAACCAGGTAGAGCTTAACGCTTTTGAAAGATCAAGGCTTCAGGATAACATAACCGCTTCGTTTCTTGAATTGATCATCTTAGTTACTTGTACCTGAGCTACAATGATTTTGGAGGGATTCCAATTTCCGGCTTCTTTGGTTCTCTGGTGAGTTTAACATATCTTAATCTTTCTAAAGCAGGGCTCGAGGGATTAATACCTCACCAACTCGGAAATCTTTCCCGTTTGCGACATCTTGGTGTTCAAGGTCCTAATGTATATATTGGCCAAACCAAACTGTATGTTGAGAATCTTAACTGGCTTTCTAATCTATCCTCACTTCTTCATCTAGATTTAACTGGGGTGAACCTTTTCCAGCATCAGACTGGTTGCTGATAATAAAAAAGCTCCCTTCCTTGTCAGAATTACGCTTGTCTGATTGCGGTCTTGTTCGTATGTCTCCTCTCTCCATGGCCAACTTTACTTCTCTTCTAATCCTTGAGATCTCAATCAATAATTTTGGTTCCTCCAATACCCGGATGGGTTTTTTCTCTTAGCAATCTGATTTCTCTTAACCTGTATTATAATTATTTTGAAGGTCCGATTCCCAGTGGTTTTCCAAACCTGACTTCCCTCAGAAGCCTGGATCTTTCTTCTAATAATCTCCTTTCTCCACTGCCGAATTGGTTGTTTAGTCTTGATGGTCTTCTTTCTCTTAACTTGGCAAGAAATAATTTTGAGGGTGCAATTCCCAGTGGCTTGAAGAACATGACTGCTCTTAGAAATCTTGATCTCGGTGATTTCTCCAGTAATCCCATACCTGAATGGCTTTATGATTTTCGATATCTCGAGTCCGTTGATCTCCACACAACTAACTTGCAGGGTAAAATCTCAAGCACTATTCAAAATTTGACTTGTCTCGTTCGACTCGATATATCATACAATGAAATTGAAGGGACCCACCCAAGAACCATGGGAAGTCTTTGTACCTTGCAGGTTATTATTTTAAGTGGTAACAAACTTGGGGGAGAGATATCAGATGCTTTTGTCAACATTTCTGGTTGTCTTTCAGAAGGCTTTGGATTTATCAGGGAATCTAATATATGGTCCAATTCCTGAGTCTTAGGACGATTGTCATTCTTGTCTTATTTAAGTCTTGCTGGTAATCAACTCACTGGAACTTTTCCTGAAAGTATAGGACAGCTAACAAATATGCAAGAACTTTACATTTCCTGCAGTATGCTGGAAGGTTTTGTGACCGAGGTTCATTTTGCAAATCTTGCCAATCTGAGAACATTAAGCGCATCTCAGAATCTCTAGTTCTGAAAGTTAGTCCAGCCTGGGTGCCTCCATTTCGCCTCAGCAGTTTAGAATTGAGATACTGGGATTTGGGTCCCCAGTTTCCCGTGTGGCTTCGATTTCAAGATTGTTTTTGGAACCTGGACCTCTATTGCACCGGGATATCAGAGAGCGTTCCTACTTGGTTTTGAAACCTAACTTGTCGCACTGGTTATTTAAATCTGTCCCATAACAAAATCCAAGGAGAGCTTCCGGATTATCTTGGTATTGAATCAGTTTTGTGATGATTTACCTCGGTTCCAACAAATTTATGGGTTCGCTACCTCGTATCTCTGCAAATGTTACAGAATTAGATTTTTCCAATAACTCACTGTCAGGAGGCATTTCCTATTAGCTATATGATCCCAAAGCTGTACCAAATAGATTGGAGATTCTTCATCTTGGAGAAAATCGCTTGTTAGGAGAAATTCCAGATTGTTGGATGAATTGGCAGTCATTGGAAGTTATAAAACTGGGGAATAATAATTTGACAGGGAGATTAGCAAGCTCCATAGGGTATCTGCATCGCCTGAAGTCGCTTCATTTGCGTAATAACAGCTTATTCGGAGAAATTCCTCTCTTTGGAGAAGTGCAAGGAGCTACTAACTCTTAATCTTGGGTTTAATAATTTTGTTGGCAAGATTCCAGTGTGGTTGGGTAGTAGCCTTCAAATCCGATGGTTCTTGGTCTTCGTTCGAATAATTTCAGTGGTGAAATTCCTTCAGAATTTTGTCACCCTGACTTTCTCTTCTGTGGACCTTGCAAACAACAATCTAGTAGGATCGATACCCAAATGTCTCAACAATCTCACAGCCATGATCAAAAGATTGCAGCAGCGAAGTCCATACTCAGGCTATCAGCTGTCTTATTCCTTCTACTTGGGAACGTTTTTGGAGGAAGCATTGGTGGTAATAGAAGGAAGGGAATCTCGGTATGATACCATTTTAACGCTGTTAACTAGCCTCGACATTTCAAGCAACAAGTCATCAGGAGAGATTCCCGAGGAGATAACTGCTCTCTTGAATTTGAGAGGACTGAATTTATCAGGAAATCTTTTGACAGGAGACATCCCGAGAAACATTGGTGATATGCAAACACTCGAATCATTAGACTTATTAAGAAACCTGATATCTGGTAGCATTCCCCCAAGCATGTCAAATCTAAATTTCTTGAATTACGTAAATTTGTCGTACAATAATCTGTCAGGAAAAATTCCAGTCAGCACTCAACCTCAAAGCTTAGACGCATCAGGTTTCATTGGCAACAAACTCTGTGGAGCACCACTGGCAGAAAATTGCAGTACAAAGAGCGAGAAGACATTGCCTGATAGCGGGAAAGAAGATATCAAGTTCTCTTCTTGGTAGTATAATTAAATCTGATGATCATGTCCATGTTCATATTGTAGGATTTAGATTTCATGTTAGGGAAGAATTAGAATGTGGATTGTGGAATAATTTGAAGGATAGTTTTGTATATCAGCCTTCTGATGCGTGTATACTATCTGATTTGTTCCTATTATTAAACTTGGTTTGAGCATTAATTTTTCTACCTAGAAGACGTATATGAAATGCATTATTTAGCTTGAGGATTTTATTTACTCTAGTTTATTATTATTATTATTATTATTCAAAAAGAAATTATTATTATTTTCTTTTTTTTCGAAAAAAAGATAAGTTTTAAATCAAATTTAGAATTCATGTGATATTTAAATGAATTATAGATGTATCTTAGTCAATTACTTTTATGATGTATTTATAGAAAAACATCGTTGCATTCAATTTATATATTTATGATATAATTTGCTAAATACAAATTACAAGAATTAAATTTTGTCAAATAAGTCAATTATATTATTGAATTGAATTGGTAAGCCCAAAACAATCTTTCTTATTATTTAACTCTAAAATTTGTGTAACAATTAACTAATTAAGAAGAGAAGAGTTCCAAATTTTTTTAATATTTAATATTAATTTATAATACTTTAAGAAATAATAGCAAATTACCTATTTCTAAATGTTCTTAATTTTTTTAAAATTTTATTAATAATATAATATAAAAATTATTTTTTATAATATTTATTTATTAATTCTAATATAAATATAAATTATCAATATAATTGATATTACTATTTTTTAAAATTAGAAATTTTTATATAGTTAAATATTAATTTATTAATAAATATATTATCTTAGAATATTATTTTTATAATTAGAATCATTATTTAATTAGAAAATTAATTTATTAATTAATATAAAGTAAAATATAATTAATATATATGATATTTTTTAGAATAATCATTATCTAATTAGAAAATTAATAATTATTTAATTAAAAAATTAATTTATTATTTTTAGAATTAAAATGAGTGTTTCATTAGGAATATAATTTATTAATTAATAAATTAATAAAAATAATTATAAAATTATACATAAATTTAAATTTTATGTGCTAAAAATAATACACGTTAAAATAAAAAATTTATATATAAAAAGTTAAACACGTGTGTCAAAAAGAATTTAAATTTTAAAAATTAATATATATATATATATATATATATATATATATATATATATATATATATATATATATATATATATTACTTTATTATTATTTGAACTCAAAATGTCACAACACTATTAATAGTCTGATATAATTATTATTGGTAATTTAATTTAAACTTAGCAATTTTTTCCTAATTTTATTTATTTATTCTGTGTTGAAAGAAAGAGGATTGGTCCTAGAAAACAAGCTTCATCCTGTAAATTTGTTTCTGCCTGCACTAAATGGGCAGTTGGCAAATTAGAAACAAACATATAAACTTATAAAGCGACAGCTGCAAAACACAACTAAGCCAGCAGGAGCAAACACCGAACCAGAAGCAAACTTATCCTATAATGGCAGATTCCCCTCAAAACCAACCTCCTCCTCCTTCATCTTCTAAAATTCCATCCGAAATCAGAGACGGAAATAAAACCAACTTCTCTGGTCAAAAGGTCCACTATCCGAACCCACCCGACGCATCAAACCCGGACCCTGCAACACTGAGAGAGCAGTGGAGATTCGCAATCAAGCAGTACAGCAGATGGTACTCTCACGCTTGGGGCACTGCAATTCTCGCGGGTCTATCTTTTTTCGCTCTTGGTTGGATTATTAAAGGCTCAAATCCTTTACCCTCTTTCAAGAATGACGATTCCCCTTCCACTTCTTCTCCTCCTGAAGATGATAATAAAGCTCAAAGATGATTTGTGAGTGTTTTTATTGCCTTCCTCTATATTATGTTGATTCATGATCTGGGTTTTGTTTGCCTTTTGATTTCATGTGGTTTTGGATTCTAAGGTCTTTTATTTGAAAGCTTTTCATGGATTTATGTTATTGCGAAGTGTAAAAAGCTGGTTATTCAAGAATGGATATTGAATATGCGTTGAAAGTAAGAAATTCAAGTTTATAGCTTTTTCCCTCTGAATGTCAATTACTCAAGTAGGTGCTCTCTTTGATGTTTAGTGGCATTAAATATGGTTTATCTACACTAATGAATCTTGTCGACTAATTTACTTAGGTTTATGTCATTTAAATGTAACATTTACGTTAAGTTCCAATAACTGTACAGAAGAAATGTATAAACATAAATAAAATTCTTCCAGATTTCTATTGCTTAGGAATCCATTTTATAAGACGTGTCAAAATGAAATTCCAGCCATACGCATTTCAAGAACATTTCTTCTTCATAACAGAAATTAACAGAGCACCTGCTAAAATCAGCACCCTGGAATTAGTTTTTTCTGTAAAAAATCTAAAGCTAAAGATAAGTAGACTACTGTAGATTCCTACATCACGGCTTTAAACAAACTTTAATTATTTTGCCGTGGATTGCAAATTGTTCTTGTTGCTTGCACTGACAGTGACATGGCTTGTGAGGGCCGGTTTCATAATAAGTTAAAAGCCTGTTAAATACACATTAAATTCACCTACTCGGCCATTACTCATTCCTTTTCCACCGTTTATATTCTTTGGACTGACAAGTAACAAAGTGAATCCTAAAGCTTCTTTTCCTGCACCCGTGGTTTTGCTTCTGGACATGGTTTTTACTCCATGTGAGCTGCAGTTTACTTTTATCTTGAAATGCCTCTTTGTTCCACATGGAATTAGCAAATTTATTGAATGTCTGATGCAAACCATTAATTGCACTGGATAAACAATGGTGTTCCTAAAGCTTCTTTTCCTGCACCCGTGGTTTTGGTTCTGCACATGGTTTTTACTCCATCTGAGCTGCAGTTTACTTTTATCTTGAAATGCCACTTTGTTCCACATGGAATTAGCAAATTTATTGAATGTCTGATGCAAACCATTAATTGCACTGGATAAACAATGGTGTTCCTTTTTTTCAAAAAAAGAAATTCTTTGCATGTTCTTAGTTATAATATTTTTATTGATTGAATGATTTGATTCTATTGGTTATTTGATATGTTGCACCAGGCTGTAGAATGTCTTTCTGTCATTTTATGAGACTAGGATGTCTTTCTCTTCTCGTTCCATAGGTGTCTTTATATTATTACTCTCAGAATTGGTCGTACTTAAATGGGTGGTAATTGATGTCAATTGAGTTTCTCCAGCTATTGTGACCGAAAAAACCAAAAGGTTATATCCTTGATAGGCTGCTGATTCATGATGGATTCTTTTTATGCAGATGCCAAAAAGAATGAATATGACTCACTGCATCGGCGGGTATACAGCTAAACTTTCTGACGGTTTTGATGTATAGTTTCATAAAATTTGAGTCATGTTGGGTTCTTCATAATCTTATCAAATTGAGTCCGATATGTTTGGGCATGTCTATCCTAAAAAATAAGATTGCTTACATGCTTGTAAAATGATATTTTGTCCAAGGAAATTCTCTTTCAAGTAAGCGCGAATGATATTGTTGAGGAAGTCTGTTCTTGAGAATCTTCCATTAGAGATGCTATACAATGGCATTTCAATTGTCTAGTTAAGGTTAGCCAGTACCAGTACCTGTGTGCGAGACAGATCTGTAATGTTTCCCCAACCTCATACAAGAAGTACGACAAACCAGTATAACCAAAACCCTAGCATGAATGTACTGATTATGGAAAGAATAAGGTGCCTGATGAAAGCAGAGTAACAGGAGATGGCAAATGTTTGGATGATGATATATGAAGTAAGAAAAGCATGTATTCACTTTTATGTTATTGCAGCCTATCTGGAATTTTGGAGCACATATGGAACGTAATAGAAAAATAGCAAGATCGCAGTACATTGTTCAGTCCAAACACAATATTGCTCAGTGATTGAGAAAGCTATATTACATGTAATTGAACCCAAACAACCCAACTGTACATAAAACTGCAGCAAATGAGTTATTAAAGAGGACAAATGGGAAAGCAAGTAGTTCACAACATTAATGACACAGAAAGAAAATAAAACTGCACTTTTTCGTTTTATCAGATCCTACATCTTTTACCTGACAGGCTCTCTTCAGTTTTAGAGCACAAAGTTTAGACGGCTAATAAATCTTGTGAGATGGCATTTTCATGGTGTCAGGCAGACTTGTATGGTATGAACAGGGCAAAGAATCTCAGAGTATGATAGGCTTTAGACCTCTCTTCATAATTAAGCTCCACAACATCCTCAAAGATGATATGTTTTTTTGGGGAGTCGGAGGCAATACTTAAGATGAGCAGCATCCAGCCTTTTTAACAGCTGAGACGTCATCTCTTGATCCAACATTGATTGTCTGCCCTCTGGGCAAAGCTGCTGGGTCATCTCCAATGTCAAGAGCCTTCCTGCTTACAACTCGGTATATCTGGGTCAGCACCTCTGTGAATGCATTCTCCACATTCATGGACTCGAGAGCAGATGTCTCCATGAAAAAGGTATTCTGACGCTGGGCAAATGCTGTGGCGTCTTCTATGGTAACAGCTCGCAGATGACGCAGGTCGGCCTTGTTTCCTACCAGCATGATCACAATGTTGGCATCCGTGTGATCCCGGAGCTCCTTTAGCCATCTCTCTACATTCTCAAATGTAACATGGCGAGTGACATCATATACAAGTAAAGCTCCAACGGCACCTCGATAGTATGCACTTGTGATGGCACGATACCTTTGCCAAATAGAATACATGAAATAAGAAAGTTATGAAACATCATTTAACTAAGAATACCCGCATTACCATTTTGAAGATTTTCAGAACCATATCCAACAACAGGACCAGAATGCCACCCATTTGAGTCAAAAGAATAAGAAATGAAGAAAACTAGGCGTCGGGTGTTGTGAGATTTAAGCAGAATCAGCACATATGTTAAGATTAAACCACTCCACAGCCCTAATTAATTTTATTTTTATTTTCATATTAAATTCTACTTAATTTTTCTGAATACTTCTATTCCTTTTTTAAACCCTATAGCCCATCCCATCCATCAGGAATCATGGTTTACTGCATTCAATTGCTATCCAATATCAATTTCCAACCAAATTTAATTCAGCCCCTTTTGTGGAAAATTTGGCTCCACTAGGTCCCTATTTCTATTCATCCAAAGATTATTCGTTACAATTCTGAACTGTTATTGATGTAAAACTACAATCGAACACCACCTGACCATCTCGTGCTACAAATGCAATGCAATGCCTGAAATTTAAAAGGAAATGCAGGCAAACCAAATCATAAACATTCCTAAACAGTTGCCACATTGTCATCAAAATAAAAATGACAATAGGGATATGAATTCAATTCAGCATCTAAGAGACGCAACATGTAAAAAAAAAGCAAAAGAGAAACCTTTCTTGGCCAGCAGTATCCCAAATCTGGGCCTTGACAACCTTATCATCAACGTGTATACTGCGGGTAGCGAATTCAACTCCGATTGTGGATTTGGATTCAAGGCTGAATTCATTTCTGGTAAAACGAGATAAGAGATTAGATTTGCCAACACCTGAATCTCCAATCAATACCACCTTGAACAAATAGTCATAATCATCATCCGCTCTGTATGCTCCCATTTTTAATTATTTATTTATATTTATTTCACGCTTTTTTTTCCTCTCCTATTTGTATTAATCTTGAATATCAGAATCTTGGATTAATAATGCAATATTATTGTTGTCATTATTAACCTATAAATGAGAGCATTTTTTTTTTCTTTTGAGAGACAATGACACAATGAAATGGGTTTCAAGTTTATCACAGTAACTTCTTTTTTTCTTAAAAAAAAAAAAAATACTTTTCTTTTTCTTTTTCTTCTATTTTTATTTCTTATTTATTTATAAAGTTTTGCATTAGGAGTCTGTTAACCCTAACCAACACCCCTTTTGTCCCCTAAATTAGACAGATATATTGAAAAAAAAAAGAGTAAATTTAATGGAATAGGACTAACTAATGATGTCTGAAAACACTTCTTATTCTTTTTTTATGAAAACACCCCTTAACTATAAAATTTAAAAGAAGCTTCTTAATTAAGGTAAAAGCAAAAAATATAATAATGAATAATAATAATAAAGCAACTCAATTTTGTACCTTTAAAACTAGATAGGATTTGTTATTTGGGTTACTAAATTAATAGTTTGTTAATTGGTAAGTATCATCAGCATTCACTAGTATTAATAGTATTGGTTAATATTAGATAGTATTAATAATTTTAACGGCTGTTAAGTGACAACTGAATTTCTTTGTGTTATTCTTATATTGGAGTACGAATAGCAGTCTACTCCAATATATTGATTCCCCCTGAATTAATTAAAAAAGAAAAGAAAAAAATCTTCACTTGGTAATTACAATCACACACAGCCACCACAATCAAACCTAAAACCATAATAATTTGGCTAATTATTATGGTTTGCACTTCTCACGATAACGACTTTGCAGATTTGGCATATAAAAAAAAGTAATTGCTGAGCCAACTTTTCCCTTTGTCGAATCATAAAAGCACATAAGAAATGCATTGTTTTGGTTCTAAATAGAAATTGTGCATTTCAGCCAATCCTTTTAAGTTTCCTTAATCATATTTGTTGTAGTTAGGGTTTCTGTTCTTTACTCTTTGTTACTCGCAATTGCTACATGACGCTTCTACATAATTGCCATTAATTGGCATACACTGCATTCAAACACTGTAACCATTTGATTTTCCATCAGTGGCGATTGATTTAGCAATCAATATCGATAGAACTAATTATTCATACAAGACCTCGAAGCCTAATGGACAATTCTATCCTCATATGTACTCAATTATTCATAACTGTCACCGCTCGCTTCACTTCCTTCAACGATCTTTAACTCTAAAATGCGGATCTCTAGATTCAAAGTTCAAATATTGACAATCAAATTTCCAGTCAAACCCTAGAATCCCTTTCTCACAGAGAAACCTCTATCTCAGGATGTGAATCAACTACCGTTGCTAAATTGAAGAATTTGAAAAATCCCAAAATTCAACCTGTTTGATTATTTGAAATCGATTTCGAAGAAAAATGAATTTTTAAAGTTTGTATTGTCGAAAAGAAAACAATCTCTATCATTAGGGTGGAGATTTCGCTGACGATTATGGAGGTTACGGTTCCTGAATGTTGGTTTTAGGGGAAATGAGCTTGTCAATAGTAAGATTGAGGGCATGTGGAATCGTAGTGCAAGTTCTTTTTCCTAAAATGAATAATGCTTGCTTGGCAAAGGTCCGAAATTTTTAAGGTCAGCGGTGGAGAGGCTGGATGGAGATGGAAGAGATGATGCGACATGTATAAAACGCATTGTTCCCTATTAGAAACAAGCGGAGATGGAAGAGATTATAATAGTGCTGACCATAAATATTTTTTCACTATTTGACTTCTTTAATTGAACTATATTAAAATTTTCTTTTGGTAGGGTTCTAGATCTCATTAGTTCTTCATACCAAAAACAATACTGAATCATTCTGTATTGTCTCAAACCAAAGAATCGAAAATAGAATCGATTTAAAATTTTATTTATTTATATATATAATTACTTTTATAATAGATAAGTTTAAATCTAAAGCGCAAACTTAAAATTAAATATAAAAAATCTTACTAAATACAAATCTTACAATTCTATTCTAATAAAATTTAAGTTTATTGGCCCAAATATAAAATAGAGGTACTCAGTTTATCTCGATTTTATAGCAAAGATGTAAATTCATATCATTATCGTTCATTTAATTAAAAAATATAAGACCTAATTTTTTTAAATCTTAATAATAGAAAAGTATTCTTGTACAAAAGAAATTAATTTATTAACTTATAATAATATAGTACTAATATGACATTGATTATATTTAAAAAATAATTCTTACTAATAATATGTTTATTAATAAAATAACACTATATTTCATTAAAGAGATGAGATGAAATATATTTATCAGTTCGACAATGAAACATTGTAAACATTTAGCTTTATAGATTGGAATTATTAAATAAATTTTTTATATAATTAGTGAAACAAGAATACATCTGGATTCAGAATGCTGAATGAGTAACTTCACTCTTGAAGTATATGTATGTTCAATTGAACAATGTATATGTGGAAAGCTTTTTATGGAGAATCAATAGTTACCATTACAAATGAAGCCAAAAGCATATTCTGAGCTCATGTATGGCCACTACATCACCATGCTAATACAATACTATCATTCCCTATAAAATAAAAGAACTATCCCATCATAGTGAGTGACTATTTCCCTCGTGGGAGGAAGCTTATTAGTAATGGATCGCAACCCACCACTCACCACTTGCCACGTATTTAGTACTTCTCTAGCTATAAGTACCCTCCTCCATTACAATTTTTTTTTTCTCTGATTCTCTCCGCTCAGTTTGGACATCCAATCCAATCGCTTGTACAGATTGTATTCCGAGAAACAGAGAAGATAGGAGATGGGTTTTCAGCTTTTTTTATGTACACGAGTCATGATTATATCATACGTGATGGTTCATGCAAAAACAACAGTAGTAGCTTTAGTGTTCATGTAAATGACTTATGACGTAGAGAAGAGAAAGAATTTTAATCGATATATCAAAGTCGCTTAGTCAAATCGAAGTGGTGGTGAGAGCATTATATAGTATAGACAGCACTGTTCTCATCAGCATACACGTAAATAATCTGCACCACTCAACACAAAGCTCAGTTGACCCCTCCGTCACATACACCTACTCTCTGAATCATGATATAGGAACAAGCTGATGTTTCATGCTTCCATCCAAAAGCTTCAGTCTCAGCTCATCTTTGTTGTACAAGACATTAATTCCTTTCCGTTTTAGGTTGAGATGTATAAATTTGTATATACATCTTCTGATTCGTCGTCCAAAGTTATGCTTCCTAGTTCAGTTTTGGTCTTCTGGTAATTCATGAAATTACCAGTCCTGTGTGTCCAATTGTGTTATAAATGGTCAAAATGTATATACCTTTTTCAGGCTGCGTGCATTCTTTGAACGAAAGAAAGATTCAGCTGGACATATATATGCAATACTGAAACATCCGGCCATTCACTGAATGATCTAGAGTAATCACTTAATTTGGGCAACGACTTGTGGATATAATGTACAAACTCTCTTAATGGTAGAGACATATAATTTCCTCAATCTAAGTGTCTGGTAAATCTCTCCCCACTGTCCTACCATATACCAGCGAACTCAATTAGAGCCCAAATTTAAAAAGGAAGAAAAAAAGGAATTTGCCAATTTCAGTATTAATTAATACAATGAGCGTTACATGTACGGAGTCAAAATCTTACATACAGCCAGTCGTCAAGAGCTACGTACTGTAACAAGATAATGCATGACGCTACATTGATCACATACAATGATACAAAGTGCTTGTCAACAGTTGAGTCTGTTCAAACATTAACCAATTGAGCTTTCGACACGTCTAACTATATGGTACACAGCTTTTTAGCATATACTACTGTGGTTTCTTTTCTAAGATAGCATAAGGTAAAAACCCATTACATATATGACAATTCATGATATATATATAAGGTGGCAGTCTTCTCCTAATTTCAGGTGAATCAGATAAATGCCTCAAGACCAGCAAAGTTTCCTTCAACAATAAGTTAAACCTAAAAGCAGGCAGAAACCACGAGAATGATATCACCTCACTACTTGATTTAAAAAAAAAAAAAAAGAAATTACCTCACTTGGACTTGGTTGCAAGCACATTAACCGCAAACATTCACCATTATACATGTATATATTACAACAAAGGATTTATAGTAGATAAGCATATATGATATATATTGATTTAAGAAACAAGATACAATGGTCCACAAGTGCTTCTATCATCCGAGATTTTGATATAACAGTTATAAGTAGCTGAAAACCCCAAATCAAACCCTAGAAGAAAGAGAAAAAGGAAAATATATGAAACAAGAAAACCACAGGCACCACAGCTGTAACCAATTCCTGATCATACTTTTTCATCTTCAAATCTGCAATCCAAGAAAGAAAAGTCGCTAATTATCATCTAAATAAACAAAAGCTTCATTGTTCACACAAGAAAGTAAAGAAGTCGTAATGCACAAAGCTGGATTTGCACATTATTATTCTATTTTAAGACCCCAATGCAATTAAAAATTATGTCGTCAACCAATAAAACGAGTTTCACTACCACCTTAGATTCAACTCATACAATTTATATACAAGTCATTGTCTAAAGAAAAATTGATTGAAAATGTTATAAGAGGAGAAATTAAATATAAAAGATTGACTCACATTTTCACTCATGGAAAAGGGTACCAAATAATAGGAAGCTCCATGCTGAAGTGAGTGAAGAGTGAGACCCCAGTCATTGGTAAGAACGGGATGACCAGAAGAGTGAATCAGAATAAAATCATCGCCAAAAGCTTCCCTCACATTGAAAGGCCCTACACCCACTTCAAATGGAACATCATTGATGAACACCGTTGATCTTGCTACAGCACCGGAAGACTCTCCTACGCCTGCAACCACACAATTAGTGGTTTTTTCTCTTTCTCTCAGTAACGCAAGGCATGTGCTAAAACAATTAATGGTCAATAACAATCAAGAGTGCCATGCATACGTCCATCCAGAAACATATGGTGGACCTAAAGACAAATCTATCCTCAACGTTAGCTAAATGTTTACAATATTCCATTTTACCTCTTGGTGTTACATTTCAGTAAACCAAACATGGTTCTATATAAATATCAATCACGTCCGCAGAATCTTGGATTGTAGATTATATACTTGGTAAATTTGATATTAAAATGGATAAACAAATATTCCCAGACCTAGTTTACCCGACTCTTGAATCTTACCCCTGCACTATATTTTCCAATAACATAGTTGGAGCGTGTTTCAGACGCGCTTGCCATTAGGGCATCCATCCAAGAAAATATGTAAAATATTGTAAAAGGCCAAAAAATAAAAGGAGGCGAAAAAACAACTTACCATGATTAATTAGGTTCATAGAAGATGCAACAGCGACAGTATTAGTATCAGTAGCAGGGAAGGGTAGAGGTGGAGCAAGCCTAGTATTGCTATGAGTAATTGGAGTTGTGGAGACAGGGTAACTAAGATATGATTGCATCTTCATGTTCTTATCATCATGATGAAGATCTTTCTTGGAAGCATCACAACTCATTATCTCACTCAACAAAAGACTGGTGCAAGGACCAGCTGCATTATTATCTTGGAAGCAAAGCCCCTGCGTGAAAGACCCAGTTCCTCCTCCTGCTCCTGTAGTAGTCTGCTGAATCGGAAAGAAAAAGGGTTCGGGCATAAACTCGTTATGTTGTTGAAAATATGTCTGGTTAACAGAACCAGTTGAGGAATTGGATACATCAACAACACTTTGAGAGCTCAAAGAAATGGTCTTTTTTGAGCATTTTGGAGAGCATTTCTCTGAGGACGATGATGATGAAGGAGAAGGCGCTGTTAGGCTAGTGATAGACGGGGTGATTGGTGAGGTTGTTTGATGGGTTTGTTGCTGTTGCTGAGAGTTGTGTTGTTTTGATGAGTTTTGAAGAAGTCTGAGCTTATGTTTGCTTCTTGATTTCCGGTTCTGGAACCAGTAGAAGACATTAGCATCACCAACTTGGCCATACTCCTGTAATTGTGCTCTGATTTTTCTTATTTCATCTCGTGGTGGATTTACCATGCCAGAATTGAAAATTGCTTCCAATATCCGTATTTGCTCTGGCTTTGGATTCCATCTTGGCTTTGGCTCTGGACTTCTCTCTTCACATCCAGGAACTATTTGACAAAAGAAAAAAGAAAAGAAAAGTTTAATAAACGAATTGCTAGAGCACCATAAACCCACTTTTCCAACAGTTATAAGTTACAGATCGGACCATTTAATATAATTACGAATATATTTATAGGATGGTTACAAACTCTTGCGCTACAAGGGATATTCGTTTCCTTGGGCGTTGAAAATATGTTCAAGTAAATTATGTACATAAGTGGTGATTGAGATTTTTACCTGATGCGTAAGGAGTTCTATGACAACCAGTTGATGCAAGAGATGAAGAGTTCATTTCATGCTGCCACTGTTGATGGTGTGTGTTACAAGGCTTGGACTTGAACATGCTAGGCCAGTGTCTGTTCGATGAAGCCATGATGATGAAAATGAAAGGCTAAAAATGAAAACTAAACTAAATACCTTAGTACACAGAAGCAAGAAGGAATGGAGAAATAGAAATATATAAGCCCTTTTGTTGCCCTAGATTTTGGTACTGAGAGTGAATAATCCTCTAAGCAAACATAACATCCGTTCTTATAGCCTCTTCACCTACCCCTGCGAGTTCATATTTTTATCTCAATTAATATACAGTCCTTCGCTTTTCCCATAATAAAATATATATGTAAGAACTGAAAAATATTATAAAATAGACAAAACCCAAAACAGGAATCGCCTGTGACAAGCAAGGAGATCAAAATAAACTAAAGAAAAAACAATATGGAAGAGAGAAATAAATAAAGTGCACACTCACATCCCATCCCTCTTTTTACAATTTAGCATTAAAACTGAAATGCTTCTGCTCTACTCAAAGTACAAGCAGCTAGCCAATTCCCCCGGACGAGAAGCAAGAGATAAGGAAAAGAATACATGCCGGGTGCTTAATTAGAATCTTCATCAGAGTTGACACAGAAGCTCTTAAATGAAAAAGTGAAGTAAAGGGAGACAGAGAGTTCTGTGACTTTAGAGAAATGGGTAGTTCTGATGAGTTTGTCTCTTTCTTTTTCCTTTTGATGTATATAAATTAATATATATTCTAGTATTTAAGACTTCAATGGAAAAGGATTCTCTTGCTTGCTTCAGTTTGGTTTTCGTTTGCTGGGTATTTAATGGAGGAGAAGGGATGATAAAAGATATAAGGGTAGTAAGTAGATAAAATAAGAGGTGTATTTGGATTATTCTAATGGAAAGGGGTTGTTGCAGGAGTATTAATAAGGGGGTTTGTGCATTGGCACTGTGGTGGTGTGTTTGAAAGTCAAGAAAGGAAGGGGCAATATAGGGTTTGATTGGAAAGCGGTGGTGGTACAGTAATTGCTAGTTTGAGTTATTTTGGGCTTTTGGATTGACTCGAGGGCATTTATTTATTTTATTGTAATTATTGTAGCATAATTACTTTGTCAATGATATTAAAAGATTCTTCCAAGTTTTGAAACAAAAAGAGTTCTTGAAATGTTTGCCCAGTTACACAACAGCACACTTAAATTTGCAGTGGTTTTAGAACGGCATCTAAAGTAATTAGGTAAATACAGCTCAAAACTGGATCAAAAAAATTAAATACAAAGTCGTTTTGACATCTAACTTTTACTAATTGCCAATATTAGTGTTGGACTTGAGAGCATTTCTTTATATAACATGATTGAATAAATTGTAACTAGATATACACAATTTGGTAAGTTAATCAACTTGCTAAATGGTGGGAGGATACATATGGCTTTTCATATAATAGATTCAATTGGTAATGTTTTTTTATTGAGTAATATAGATTCTTACTAGTGGATATGCAATGTAGAATATGGCTCAAAAGGGAAAAAAAAAGATATATACATACAAGCCTTTCTTTAGAGAAAAAAGAAAGACAAAACAAAGAGGCGTAATAAATAAACACAAATAATTGAGATGGGAGAAGAAGAAGAAAAACTGAAATTAAGATGTGTCGAAATGAAGAAGGAAGATGAATTGATGTACCTTATCCAAGTAGATGTAAATAGTCTTCATTTAATGAATTAATGTCATAGGATTGAAGTAGGAAAAAGAGTAATAATTTGGTGGCATGAAAGAAGAATATGTGACATGACATCAATGGTATATTACAGTTGAATATATAGGATAAGATAGCATATGGGTTTTCTCTTGTAACACAATGTCTGAATGTAGCTAGCAGGTTGTCTATTTTATCGGGTACAAATAAAAGGATGATGAAAACCAAATCAGGTATCGATTATAAAGCATAACTGAATACTCTAAAATTTTCAGAATATCGTCACCAGGTAAAACACTACTGTTTAATTTATGCATGGAAGAGAAAGCGTGAGATGTTGCATAAAGTAAAGAAGGAGATTTGGAAACTGGCGAGAGAGATGAGATGACAATTAAGCATCTAATTTAGGTTGTCGGAAGGGGACCGACACCACTTGGACCAGACAATTACTCCTCTCTTTAACTCTCGAATTTGGTCTTTGCCTGGTCATCATCCTTCTCAAATCTTAAAAAGTTCAAACTGAAATTGAATAGTCTCTCGCTATGTGATCATCTTATCTCCTAATTGCCAAACCTTCTGACTATTAATTAATTGTCTTCAAATTCCTTTAAGTTTCAGTCAATTATCCATTTCATTCGGACTTGAAATCTGAATATTATTATCCCTGTCAAGTTGGTAAGTCTCCCTTGAAATATAAGATAAAAAGATTTTATTTATAGCCCCTCCCTTATTTTTAAAATTTAATGTATTTTTCCTTTTTAATTTTGTTTTCTTTTTGTATTGATATGAAATCATTTTAATTCATTTTGCAAAACTTCTATGTTAGGTTGATGTGAAATCGCTATTCCATGATTTTGTTTATAAAGTTAAATAAAAAAATTATTCTATGGAATAGCCATTCTTATGTAATTTTATAGAATCTCTGTTTCATAATGAATTAAAGAATAACTATTTGGCACTTTGAATTTCCATCAATAGGTTTAAAAAAAATTTAATAAGTTATTTCTTTTATATTTTGTGTGGTTGTACTTATAATGTGTATACTTATTAAAAATGTACAACTTATTAGTATACATTTATCCATCCACAACAATATACATATTAATATATATAATTATAATTTTATTTAAAAATAGTTAATCGAAACACATAAACCAAAAAGTGAAATAAAAATTATCTAACAATAACTATCCTATTTCTATTTATTCTATTCTTTAAAAATTATATTCTATTTCTTACCTATTCCATTCCTAATTGCTCTTAATTTTAATGATTAAAGTGATGTCATGAAATAACAATTACATACAATTTGTATAAAGATTACTAATCATTAATACTACTCAGCGCAATACCAGAATATAAGTACCTGTGATGTATGCTGTCTCTTAATTTCACAATGAAGACAAGAATGGAAAACTGAGTATAATTTTTTAAAATTAATTAAATATCAGTTACACTTGAAAATATAATAAAATAACAAGTATATTTTACGTATGGTGCTTCATCTCCATAAACCTGACACAAGTAACATGGGACAAAGGACTCTTTAGACGTTATTATCACTTGTATCTTACCTATTGTTTGAAGCCTGACAGACAAGAAAATAAGCAGAAAGTTTGGAAAAAGATCCCATCAAAGGTCTTTAGGAAACTGAAGTTTAACCCATTTATATGTACTGTAGCAAGAGTAAGTGTTCTCTTTCTTTGGGACGCTTTGGCTTTAATTCATAACTTGCTTTCGAAACGTGCGTACTCTTGTTTCATTATGGCGACTGATCTGAACTAGCTAACTGTTCCATACCCAACTTCACTTCTTCTTCTTCTTCTTTTTTTTCTTCTCGTTTTTAAACTCTCCTTTTGCAGTCCTGTGGAGGATCTTCTGTTTCTCTGTATACACGTAAATATTAATTGCCCTATTTCTATTTTTGTGTCTCTTTACCCTTTCTAATCCTTTCCTCTTTTCCCTTCTTACCAATCTGTCTGGAGAAATTTTGAAAAAGACATTAACACTGCCATTTTTCCTACTGTCCCTTTTTTGTTTTCGGGTTCCCTTTTGCATGATTAATAAAAAGGAATGATATTTTGATATTTTTCATCTTTTTGTTGATATTACTACATGATTCAACTTTCCAATTTTGTTGCTTCTTGTTGATGAATATTTGATGGGTTCGTGATACAGTACTGCTAGACCCTACCACTATTTGCAACTTGATGATATTAATGAAGATGATCAAACACTTTATCAAATCTGTTTTTAATATGTTGGTTATGCATTTAGTATTTTATAAAGACCTTGGCCCAATGGTATGATTATATATTGTTCATAGGTTGTCAGCAATTACATTTGGTGGACTACTCTTAACAAATAATAAAGTCAGCCCCGTCGTATAATTAAATACAGCTGATGATTTTATTTAAGGATTTTTTACTCGGATAGAATTGGGTTGTTTTATTTAGTATTCCTCAAGAACGTGATGTTTAAAAAACTTAAATATATCCATTCAAAGACAAAAGAGTCCTAATTTTACATTAAACACGATTCAATATGATTCGGATGACAAACATACCTATAGATTAACACAAATACCTAATAATTAATCCCAATTCTGCACAAGATTAAGCACCGGTAGGTTAACTCATTCATCCATTGATTAATCCCAGTTCTGCATAAGATTAAACATACGTCAACGGGCCAATAACATTTATATATTACTATCTGACTGATCTGATTATTTAAATTTAGACCTTGTGAAAACAAAATTCAGGAAATCGGTCCTCTAAGAGTAGAAGTAGCACATGATTACAATAAATGCTGGGAATTTATCGAAGGCAATATAAAATGGGTATTTGTGGCTTAGCTACAATTGCGCTAAACGGCAGTCACTAAATGCAAACGTGCATGTAGTAAATACCCCAACATGCTAATTAAATGCTTCAATTTAGGTGCACATGCCTGCCAAAATATAATATATTCCGAAATCCGCAAATGTAAATTCTTGAAACTTAGATTATATCTACGCAGTAGAGCATCTCCAATAGTTGTATTTGTTTTAAAGAGTATTATATAATAAATAATGTTTCGAGAAATTTTTAAAAATAAAATAGAAAATATGTTTAAATAAAATATACATTTTATTTTTTATTTTTAATTTCTAAATATTAAGAATTTTAATCTTTTTCTTTTCTTTTTTTTTTATAAAAAAAGTATTTAAAAATATCAATTAGTTATGAAAAATAATAATACATTTATTAAATTTAAAATAGAAAATTTAATTTGGCTTTTCAAATATGAAGAGTTAAACTAACTATTTATTTTATATTTAATGAATAATAAATCTATTGTATTCATTTTAAGAGATTACTCTTTAAAATAAAATAAAAAATTAACTGAGAAAACATATTAAAAATACTCTTATTAAAAAATTTAAAAAGAAAGATGAAAAAAGTACCAAACGATAGAGAGGTTGTTTGTCAAAATTAATTTAGCAGTCATTTTTGGAGGTTTATTTTGTTTTTATCAATCACTTATATCAAAAAGTTTCAGTATTCCCTCTATAGAAAATTACTTGTTACAGTATAATTTGGCTCTTGCTGCTATTCCCTTTAATCGCTGTATCACATCCATGACTTAGAATGTCTTTTTAAATCTTTCAGTTACAAATAAATGTTCATTACAGCAAGAGGATAACCGTTACGTGAATTGAGAATCTGAGTTTTGTATACATAAGGATAAGGCCTTATATCAGTTCCATGGAACAAATTACACTCACAAAGCATCAAGAGTTAAAAATGTGTATATATAATCCCACTAACAGCTATAGGCAAATTTTGAAGCATTTCGCATTTTATGGAAATTTAATATATTTTCAAGAAGAATGAATCGTGTATATATAACAATTCTTTCAGGAGAGACTGATTCAGGCTAGAGGAAAGAGCATGATGATTTCTGTTTGCGTGGCTTCTTCTTTGGCTTTGGTGGTCGTAAAGCTACTTTTATTGCAGAATCAAACACGGTCTTCACATTCTGAAGAAAGAAATATTATTAGGTTAAACTATTATTGAATCTGAATATAATATCAGGGTTTTTCTTTATACATCGGAAATATTTGAAAGAAAATGGACCTGATCCTGAATTTTTGGTACTAGTGGACAAGTAGACCAATGCAAATTTGAGTACATACATACATATTTATATACACAAATAGGCCTACCTGCTGAGTTTTGGAACTGCACTCTATGTAAGTGATGGCGCCGATGATTTTCCTCAGTTCCTCACCCTGCTCATCAATATCAATGCGTTAAGTTAATTGAATTTCTCGTGGTTCAATTACAAGTATGTCAATGTGTTTTACACGCAGTGGATACATACTTGAGCTGTTGTTATGGGTGTTGCTCCAGGATGATCAATCAAGTATTGCTTGTCTTGTCTCAAATCTGCACTTGAAGTATTGAATATAACATGTTTATCTATTAAATTGACACCAATCGCACATCAAGAATTTAATAGCTGAAAATTTGAAAAGCTAGCTTGTAATATATCTCTGAAGAATCAAACTGTTTTCTTACCAAGCTTAGTTCCTACAAGCACAATTGGCACATTTGGAGCATAATGTTTGAGCTCAGGGATCCACTGTTTAAAGTGATTAAAGAAAAGGTAAATAATATATTGCAAGTTAAAGAGAAGAAAAAAGAAAAGAAAGAGAATTGACAAGAAATGGAAAGACCTTTTTGTAAACGTTCTCATAACTGGCCTTGCTAATGAGAGAAAAAGCCAACAAGAATACATCAGCTCCTCTGTAACTCAGTGGCCTCAGCCTGTTATAATCTTCCTGCCCTGCATCGCACAGAACCAAAGTTTACTTGCATAAATCCCTACACTGTCCTGCCTGATTCAATACCCTCAGAATTCAGAAAGGTGTGTAAATTTTCATTCTTTTCTTTTCGTTATATCTGATACTAAAATTCATTGATAGTAACAAGAAAAATATATAATTAAGTGATAAAGATACCCAGATGAGATGAACTCACCAGCCGTGTCCCATAATCCAAGATTCACTGTACTACCATCTACCACCACATTAGCACTAAAATTGTCAAATACTGTGGGAACATAATCCTATAAATGAAGAAAAAGAATTGTAATCTATTAATTTCTTAATTATCACCATGCTAATTCACAGTACATTGATGAAATTAATGTTCTTGGATCATTAAGGGAAAAAAGAAAAGAAAAAAGGGAGAGAGAGGATCATGTCATACCGTAGGAAAAGTATTGCTAGTGTAAGAAATGAGCATGCAAGTCTTTCCTACAGCCCCATCCCCTACAGTGACGCACTTAATAAATCTTGCTGTACTCATTTTAATATCTAGGCTCTTAAACCAATGCTTGTAATCTTTATATACACATGTATAATGTTTTTTTCTCTCTGCTTATACATATAATAAGAACAGAGAAGTAGTTTTGAAGTATGAGAAGGAAAAGGAAGGGGAAGATGCTGGCCTCTAACAACCCACAATTGCCTAAAATCAGTACCCACTATAGCTTTTGTAATTCATCAACCATAAAATGATTGTATTTTTTTTCTTTACTTTAAGTGAAAGACCAGAGCAAGAAGGTGGAAACAAATTAAGTAGGTTTGGTGCTGGTTGTTAGTTGGGTTTGTTTAAGTGTTGAAGAAGGGACTGAATGATTAATGAGAAGGAAAGAATTGCTTAATTAACTAATGCAAGGAAGAATGATGATGTGATGGAAGTTTAAGGGAAGAAAATGCAATTTTCACAAAGAAAAGTCAAAAAAGAAAAAGCAGAGAAAGGTTGGATGTCTTTGAATTGTGGCTGTCTCTATCATTATCATCAGTTAGTTCTCTGCTTATGTGGGCTGACCTCAAATTTGCTAAGCTTGGTCCCATTGTTGTTCAATTGCTCCAGTTCCAGTCTTACTAACAAGAGAGAGAGCACGACGGCAACTGGTAAGGCAGCAAGAATTTTCAAATTCCTGCGTCTGATATAATTCAATGAATTTCATAAATTTTTATGACATTTATTTGAAATTTAAATGTAAATAAAAAGATTTGACGTATTTGACATATGGGCATAATTCTCACATATAGATATACAAATTTCTTAATATATAGATAAATGATGATAGTAAGTTTTATACTTGTTGTAGTTTTAATATTGACTTGTACAAATATAATTATTAATTAATAAGATGCTTTCATAATTATATTATTTTTAATTTTTAAAATAGCATACTCTATTAATTTATAAATATAACTAATAATATTTAAAATGAAAATTGAGGGAATTCTAAATGTACGGTACTCTATTAGAAAAGGTTATAGAAATAAAAATTAAAATAATAATACTCAACTAATCATTTACACAACTGTTATTATATTTTAATAGTAATTTATAAATAAAATCTAAAATATTAATATTTATTTAATATTTTAGAAAACAGTAAATAAAATATTTTTAAATATCTTTCTTAATCTTTTAGTATTTTAATTCTGTTAATATAAAATAAATTTAATATATTTATTAAATAATTTAGTATTATACAAATTAATACTATATATATATCTTTTAAAATTAGAAATTATTATATGAATAAAAATTTAATTTACTAAGAAATATAATATTCAAAATATTATGTTTAAAAACTATAATTGTTTTATGAATAGACTAATATATTTTTAAAAAAGTTTATAACATAGTAACGTGTCTTCTCATGATTATTTTATTTATAATATTAAAAAAATATTAATTAATATATTAATTAACAAATTATTTTTTCATTATACAGTAATTTTAGTTCTAAAAAAGAGCATATATTTATTATTAAAACTATTTATTAAAAAAGATCTCCTCCACCGCATAAAAATGACAAAATTACTCTTAAGGACAACATCAACATTCAGAGATGGCATACTGATATTTAACAAGTGAAACACATTAATTATTCGCTCTTAGGTTCGGGGGTAAGAGGCAGACAAGGAAAAAATCATTTACTCTTAAAGCCAAAGAGTGATTATATATAGTAAAGTCTCTATGTAGTTATACATTCGGTATGTATGAAAAGATTACAATTTAATTAATATAAAATGATAAAAATCAGAGATAAACTATATAAATATTATATTATATTATATTATATATATAAAGTTAATAAAATAAAATAATATTACAAAAGACAATAACAAATAATATATTTTTAAAATATATTATATATACAAATATTACTATATACTCGAGAGAGAAGGACTTCAAAATTTAGGAAGGGAGATTCGCGGTCCTGGTGGGCAATAGCTCGCATTTTATGAGATCAAGTCAAACTATAAAAAAATATTATTTAAATTAATATTATGATTTTTTAATCACCACTCTATAAGATTTTTACTATATATATATTGCCTATGTCACTATGCAGTTCACAAAAAAAAATTCCAATCCAGACCTGATGTGGACTGTACTTGTCAGGAGTTTCAGAAAGTATCAGTAATTCAAACCAATTATCAAATAGATATTAGGAATTCCAAAAGCACTGAAGAATTACCAAGTTTGTTGGCATAATTACTAGGATTGGAACAACTACTAACTCCTGAAACTATCAGTAATTCAAACAAATTATCAAATATATTGATATATGAAGTTATTAGGAGTTCCAAAAACATTGAATAATTACCAAATACGCTGGCATTGGAAAACTACTAACTCTTTTCCAACAACTATGTCAACCGTTCACTAAAATTGATAGCCAAAGCATAGGTGACATTTGGTAAAACTCAAAGTTCACGCTGAAAAATTAAACACCAAATTTTAAGTGTTGAATATATTAAATACTGAAATTTTAATAACTGAAATCTAATTAATACATCTAATAACTGTTAGACATTACAAAAATTTAAGTTAGAGATTTAATAATTCTTGATTAGACATTACAAAAATTTCAAGGATCATATAAGTATATTCGGCAGAAATATTAAGTTAAATATTTTCACTTAAAACTATAAGAAATGCTTAAATTATTTAAAACTTTTAAGTTGGCCAATAATAAGATAAGTTATCAAATGCCAACTGGGAGCCCTTCGTCACCGAGAAAATGTTTTAAAGTCGTAGAGTGGGAAGGTCTGGGCCCGCCCCCCTTATGGGCAGTTTGCTTTGGGAGCGAACACATAGGAGTAATAGCCCATCATACGCCACAAGATACCTAACACCAACACCAAAAATTGTCATAAACCCCACCACATGTCTCAAAACCCATGTATTTGTTGGGCCCCACATGTGAGCCTGCAAAGTTTCTACAAACAATTATTTAAGAAAAGATCACTCCTTAACCTATGAGAATCTATTAATTTCTGAATTTTAAATTTCTTTTGACATGTATATTTAATTTCTGACACATAAAATTTTATTTTAATATATGTATTACTTTTAACACATGAAATTGAAATTTATGTATAATTTTATAAACTTTTCTATTATTTTGTTGATTAATAAATTACATTCCTAATTAAACACCGACTCTAATTTTAAAAAATAGAAGATTAATTATATTTTCATACTATATTAACTAATAAATAATTTTTCAATGAATTAATAGTACTAATTTTATCTTTAAAAATGGTAGTCATTAATTATATTTTAAATAGTTTCCTAATTAGATAATTATATTAAATTTATCCTAAAAAATAACAATATTAATTATATTTTAATATTATATTAACTAATAAATTATTTTTATATGTAAATAATAATTCTAATATAAAAATAACATTTCAATTATAAACTTTGAGAAAGAAGGACCTTATATTTTTATTAGTAAAAGGGCGTTAACCTATCTATAGTAAGGGGCTTTTTTTTTTCTTGCTGTTAGCGCTTTAGTTTTCTTTTCAATAAGGATGTTTAGGTTTTACTAATAGAAAATAGAATAGATAGGGCTTTTCTCGATTGTTTAGTATTGCTTTGTTTCACCGTCCGTTTAATAATATATTTAATAATAAATTAAATTTTTTAAATTATATTATTAAATATTTAATTATATAACAAAATTTTTGTTTTAGAAAAATAATAATATTATTGTAAAATTTTTATTTTAATATATGTCCTATTTTAACACATAAGATTCAAATTTATGTTTAATTTTAAAAATTTTCAATTAATTTATTAATTAATAATTATATTGTTATTAAACACGTTAACTAATTTTAAAAATAGCATATTTATTATATCTAAATATTATATTAATTAATTAATAATTTTTTTGATTAAATAATAATACTAATTCTATCTTAAAAATGGCATATTTACTTTATCTAGATATTATATTAATTAATTAGTAATTTCTTAATTAAATAATAATGCAAATTCTATCTAATTATATTAATTAATTAATTAGATAAATTTTTGATAAAAACCCATCTATCAGTATTTTTAGCCACATATCGCTCCATATGATGATAGAATTTGGGAAAACACACAATCCACACTCAACATCCAACTAATCAGAATTCATGAGGGATATAGTAATCAAGATAAAGATCTAAGGAAGGCCATTTTTCAATCTGAGCACAAATATATTTCCACAAACTTCAAGAATAGCAAAGAATAAGAACTAAGAGCAATTTCCTTCTTCTCTTTTCAATCTTTAGCCCATATCCTGAAGAGACATGGACACAAGAAGGCAGTAGCGAAATCTCCACTTTCACGTTTCGTTTGACCAGATAAAATAGATTCAATATATCAAGCAATCTGGTACGTGGGATTATTCCCCCAACTAACGAACAGTCTAGGAGGAATTGTTGCATACGAAATTAAGCACAATTTTGCAAAGAAACAGCCCATTATTATTTGATTGAATGGACCAGGTGGATGATCGAACAAAATCATCTGAGTGAGAATAAAATCTTACACCACAATCTCGGATGAGCATTACATAACTAATTGCTGAGTTAAGATATGAATAATCAGAGGAATGCAAAAGACTCCTGGAAAGAAAGGAAGCGAATGTTTGGTCTTAATCTAGTTCACAATGAAAAATTATCAAAAATCCGTTTGAAATCAGAGTACACGTCCAGGTTTTATACAGTCGTTCAATTTATTTCTAGTCAAAGTGCTAAAACTGAGATATGCACAAGAGAGAAGCAGAATGAGACAAATCCAAATTCATCCATAATATCTTCCCTATAATACCATCAAAGAATCTGATATCATATGTCTAAAACTCTCCTCAACCAGACCATCCAAAATAGTAGAACATCCTTCCAAGCCTCACTCTTACAGACTGAATTACAGTCCTACCACCACAAACAACCAGAAACACTCCCAAACATACTAGTTCCAAAATTGTAGAGGAAGGAAAACTTGTTGCTAAGCAAGCTGGTGGAATCCTAAAAAAGGACAAGATCAATATTCAGAATCCATCACTATTTGAAACCGATTGTCCAAGTCATTATCAAAGACCTACTATCTAAATGTTAGCACCCATATATCGATAAGCTAGTAGAATAGTAGAAAGAAACACGGCCGATACTAGGGGAAATTTCCACTCATAAACTGTAAAATTGTCCAGTAAGGTATCGGACAACCCATTTTCAATCTTAGAACACATCTCAGTCGCTGATGGAATGCTGGGCAATTCCCAATACTTGGAAACATTGTCACACAAGCTAATCCAATTCCGAGAAATCACACGGCCAATGCTCAATCCACAACTACTAGAGGGACATTAAAGAAAACCGAAATTTTAATCTCTTGAGAATTCTACTTTTTCAGCCACACAAGCAAACCCCTCATGATCCATCATTATGAAGGAGTCTAATTAAAAACTTTGAGATTCAAGAATTTCAAGTCATAGAATCAAGAAATATAGAGCGAGATATGAAATAGGGATTACTCATTTTTTAACAACACGAGCAACCTTTCAAACCCACATAATCAGGCAGTGTAACAATAAAGATTAAAGACCCAGTTTTTCAATACTTCTAGCCAGGATGCAAGAGGCATAAAATCAAGAAAACCTTCTCAATATTTTTTGACAGGATTCAGGAGACATACAATCGAAAAATAAGATTGAGAAATATACGACGGATCATCACAAACTGATTTTAAAGTTAAAATGTACGACGGGTCATCAGAAGACTGATTTTAAAGTTTAAGCACAAGCAACGCATTTTCCGAATGTTTTAACCACATGCTGCTTCAGATGCAGACAGAATTCTGGAAAAACAAACAATAGGCGTAATACTAAAATGGAAAGCCAATTTCAATCTTATTGCAAATATATCTCTGCATCAACTGTTTTAACCACATGTTGCTCCTTATGCAGATTGAATTCTGGAAAGGCACACAATCCACACACTAAAAATCCACCATAATAAGTATTCAAGAGATATAATATTCAATCGAAAAGCCACTTTAAATATTAAACACAAATAGTCAATTCTGAAAGAACTTATTGTCAACCTCTTTCTGATATGAATCTATCTTATTCAGAAGTGATATGAATCTATCTGTTTTTTCCTCTTTCGCTATCTTTCTTCTCAGGAAGCGCAGAAAGTCCATTCGGAATTTTTGAAATAGGCATAAGTAGATTCAGAACCAGTTGTTCAGAACTTGCATCAGTATTTCAATTTCAATTCAAACATGGATTTTTTGTTTTATGAATGAATTAGTTTCATCATAGATCAATTGGTATTGATGCAACTATACTGAATCAAAAAATCATTTTTCAATTTTTGGCGCAAATATATCTTCGCAAAATCATGAGTTAAATCACACATTGTAAAGGATAAGATGCAAGAAATCCTTGGAAACATTGTCACACAGACTAATCAAATGCCGAGAAATTACAGTAAAAAAATTCTCAAAATCCACAACTACTATGGAGACATCAAAGAGAACCTAAATTTTAATCTCTCACGCATTTTACTTTTTCAGCCACACAAGCAACCCCTCATGATCCAACGAGTGTAATGAAAAACTTTAGATGAGATTCAAGAATATCAAGTCAAAAAATCAAGAAATATAGAGTGATATAGAATTTTCCGAATGTTATAGCTACAAGCAACTCATTTTCCGAATGTTTTAGCCACATGTATCTCCAGATGCAGATAGAATTCTGGAAAGGCACACCATCCACACACTAAGAATCTGACCAAATCAGGATTCCAGAGGCGTATTACTAAATTGAAAGCCAATTTCAATCTTAGTGCAAATATATCTCTGCATCAACTGTTTTAGCCACATGTTGCTCCTTATGCAGATTGAATTCTGGAAAGGCGCACAATCCGCACACTAAAAATCCAGCATAAGGATTCAAGAGACATAATATTGAATCAAAAAGCCACTTTTAAATATTAGAGCAACTATATCTCCACTTCAAATGTTTTAGCCACATGTTGCTCCACATGCAAATAGAATTCTGGAAAGGCACACAATCCACAGACTAAGAATCTAACATAATAAGAGTTCAATAAGCATAACACGCGCAAATATTTGTTTGCAAAATCATGAGTTAAATAACACATTGTAGAGAATAAGATGCAAGAAATCCTTGGAAACATTGTCACACAAGCTAATCAAATCCCGAGAAATCACACGGCCAATACTCAAAATCCACAACTAATAGAGGGACATCAAAGAAAACAGAAATTTTAATCTCTTACGAATATTACTGTTTCAGCCACACAAGCAACCCTCGTGATCCAACATTATCAATGAGCGTACGAAAAACTTTAAATGAGATTCAAGAATTTCAAGTCATAAAATCACAAAATATAGACAGAGTTCTGAGAATAGAGATTATTCAATCTTTTTTAGCAACACGAGCAACCTTTCAAACCCACGTCAGGAAGTGTAACAATAAAGATTGAAAACCAGTTTTTCCAATATCTCTAGAGAGGATGCAAGAGGCATAAAATCAAGATAACCTTCTCAATATTTTTCGACAAGATTGAGGAGACAAAAGATCAAGAAGTAACATTGAGAAATGTACAACGGGTCATCAGAAAACTGATTTTCAAGTTAGAATGTACAACGGGTCATCAGAAAACTGATTTTAATGTTTTAGCCACACAAGCAACTCATTTTCTGAATGTTTTAGCCACATGTTGCTCCAGATGCAGATAGAATTCTGGAAAGTCCACTCACTGAGAATCCAGCAAATCAGGATTCCAGAGGCGTAATACTAAATTGAAAAGCCAATTTCAACCTTAGTGCAAATATATCTCTACATCAACTGTTTTAGCCACATGTTGCTCCTTATGCAGATAGAATTCTGAAAGGCACGCGATCCGTACACTAAAAATCCAGCATAATAAGGATTCAAGAGACATAATATTGAATCGAAAAGCCACTTTTAAATATTAGAGCAACTATATCTCCACTCTAAACGTTTTAGCCACATGTTGCTCCACATGCAAATAGAATTCTGGAAAGGCACACAACCTAGAGACTAAGAATCCAACATAATTAAAATTTAATAAAGCATAATACTCGATCAAATAAGTCATTTTTCAATTTTTAGTGCAAATATATCTTTACAAAATCATGAGTTAAATAACACATTGTAGAAAATAAGATGCAAGAAATCCTTAGTATTTTCTCCCAATCTTTACCTCATATACTAATGAGACAGGAAGAGGGCCCTGCGAAGAAAACAGCTGAATCTTTGTCTAGTTCTAGTTAATAAGGAAGACTAATGAAATCAAAAGACAACGTAAAACAAAGTTTAAAGATTGCTCAACATGTTGTCAAGTTGATAAATCATCCAACACAAAAAGCAACAAATTCAAAGATCAGACCAGTTCTTAAAACATGATCAATCATCAGACCAATACTTCCACTAACAAAACCCTAACTTTCATCAATTGATACAATTAAATCTGACAAAGTTATCAAGCAACTTGCAAACCTGAATATTCTGGTGATTCAGATACTACTACAACAAAATAGCCAACCAGAGAGAATTAAAAGACTAGATATGAACACATATTATACCCACAGAACCGCCAAAATACCAAATTAAACCAACTCTTCTCTCAGACCAACAAGCTGATCTACGCAAAACCCATACGCGCGAATCAAAATCACTGAAAACTGAAAAGCGCACTTGGCAAAGCAAAGGAAGAACCCAAGCCTAAATCCCAAGGAAATAAAGTTATGCAATGATTAATCACCGAACTATTTCAAGAAGCAATTGGATGTGGAGGAGATGGGAGGCTGAGATTATATAGTTAACGATGAAAGGAAGGGTATTATTCTTTTCAAATGACAAAGCCGGTTAATTGTGGATCTAAGGCGGTGGACACACAGCTTCACTTTTACAGGTTTTAAGTTATTGCCTGTTCATTACAGTTGGTCGGTTAGATAATTTTTAAAAAATGACAGAATAAAAAAGTTCAATGGATAGAGATGGAAATAAACTAGCTAAATCTCCTGCTATGAATATATCATAACAAATAAGAAAACATGCATATGGATAACTTTATCTAACAGTCTAGAACATGATTACGTAGTAAAAATAGCAACAATGATTATAAAATTACAAATAATAATAATATCACAGTAACAATACTAAAGTTCTATTAGAATTTTGATAAAAAAATTAGTTTCAGACAATTTCAGTTTTTGTTAAAAAATCTAAAGATGAAATTGTAATTTTATTTATCAATTTGATGCTTTACTTGCATTGACTTTGGGCAAAAAGAAAATAATAGTTAGTTTTCTAAAAATATAAAAGCAATTTAATATAATAAAATAAATACATGAGCAATTTGTATATTAAGAGTAATTTTTTTTTCTTTTAATGTACTCTTTATTGGATTAGATGCACCTCAACTCCAAAAGCTGTATTTATCCATCCAACTGAAAACTCAACCAATCTCGGTCTAGGTGTATAACTTAACTGAAAGTCAAATAGCTACGCAAGTTGAAAACCTCGTCATAACCAAGTTAGCAATTGAAAAAAAAAAAAAAATTTTGCCCAGGAAAACCTATTCTCAGATCACAGCAAACACATCCCCACGAGCTGGAGGATTCCTACACAAGCACACAACACCAATACTTGGAATTTGGTAGAGAAAGATATATTTTTCAGTCTTAGCTCATATATTTCCACGAGCAGACACAATCCTGAAAACTCACAACTAATACTCAGAAAATCTCCCGCTGCCAAAATCAACTAAATCACATAATTGTACAGTACAATCTATGGAAACATACTTTTCAATCTTAGCGCATGTATTGCTCCAATAGAACCCTGAAAGATCACACAACCAATACTCAATACACAAAACAATGAGAAAATATGAAATCATTAAGAAAATAACATTATCTGGAAGCATAATCACAATTTCGGAGTGCAAATTGGTAGCCATATGTTACTCTACATGCTGATATTCAAAATCCACCACAATCAAGAAGCATAATGTTAAAAATTCTGGAGAAAAACATTTTTTTATTTTGTCACACAACAGTACTATAAGAATCCAACATTATTTATGATGAGCCTTAAATCACTAACTGCTGAGTGGTGCTTTATTAGTCCTACATCGTATCTTTTTCAGAAGAATGAAGAAGACTCCTGGAAAGAAAGGAACCAAATCTCCAGTTCCAGTCTAGTTCACAGACAAACATTGCAAAGAACCAACTAATTAGCAAGTTCAAGTCAATGTTTTCCACAGTTCTTCATTGTACTGCTAGTTAACCCACAAGAGAAGCAAAATGAAACAAATTCAAATTCGTCACCACTAAGACCTAGCACACATCAAAGAAAATAAGAAGAATCAGTTCTTCTTTCGCTATCACATTCCAATTAATAATTGACCAATATGAAAACCCCAACTTCCCTCAGTAAAACCATTCAAAATAATAGAACATACTTTCAAGCCTCAGATCTTCAAATTGGAGTTGAATCCTACAAGACTACCACCATAAGACACCCAGAGATCATTCTGATAATGCTCCTTTTAGTTAATTCTAACAAATCAATAGCTCTAGAACTTCAATCCTCTAACCTGGGAAGAAATGAAACACAAAACAGAACAACATCAGACCAATTCTTCCACTGTATCAAGAAGCCAGTCAAAATTCCGACCTGAAATCAATATTGCATAAATATCAAATTGAATTGCACGGACATCATAAAATACAACACTCAAGAAAAAAAAAAAACCGATGTTATGAGATATTTTGAAGTTAAGAATTTGTGGACTGTGAACTAAGAAAAACCACTTTCAATCTCAGCGCAAATGCATCTCCACATACTGATGAGTTAAATTAAAACTTGCATCCTTTCTTTTCTCCACCTTCAGCCCATATACTGATGAGACAGAAACAGAATCTCGGGAAGCAAGCAATCAAATCTCCAGTTTGAGTTATAGTTCATAAGAATTATCAACAAATCAATTAATTAAAAAAACAAGATAAACCAAAGACTAATAGAATCAATTATTCAATATATTGTCAACCTGATAACCAAACCAAAACATCAAAGGGAAGAAGAAGCAATTTTGAAGATCCTAAATCACAATCTCTGCCCCAGAATAATAAGCAGTCTGTTGCTAACTTTGCAATGGATAATAGGGACAGCCTATCTATCTATCGCTAAATCTAGCGAGAGACAAATAACCCATTGCCAAGTTTAATGACAGATCTGTCGCCTAAAGAATCACCTGTCGATAGTTTTAATTTTTTAGAAGAAAAAAAAAGGTTACCTGTCGCAATTCTGTAGCTAAATTACTAGAATTCTCTTTACAAATAAATATTTTCACTTACAGAGCATGAGCAGAGAAAGAAAGAAACTGTAAATCAGTTAACAATTCAAGAATATCTTAACCACCAAAAAAAATCATAAACAAGAATTGGAAACAAAGAATTAAAACACACGCTCCATGAGAATATGGAAACAAGCTTCATACCCCAGTCTCAGGAACATCATTTGATATCTATAAAACAAATTCCTCACTTCACATGCCTTATTTACCCGTTTGTTCCCAAAAGTTTTTTTGCTTGTTCAACTCCGATGAATCAGCCCTAATAACGTTAAGAAAAACAAAAAAGAGAGAAAATTACATTCTGCTTTTTTTCCTTGTCATCTCTTTCCCTGAATCCAATCCAAACAGCTAAGATTACCAAGTTATCATCATAGAAATCACTCAAGAAATAAATCAAAAACCCTAGAACTGATAAATTACCGGCAAAGATCTAAAACCTTAATATGACAGCCTGCATGAAAAATGTACTGAATAAGTTGTATATATGCATATTTAATATAATAGTGAAGTGAAAACAAACCAGATCAAAATTCCAAACCAATAAAAACACAAAAAGAAATGGAGAAAACATTTTAACACCTAAGGAGAAAAGACGTGCCTAACAATAAAAGAAACAGCAAATGGAGTAAAGCATGTAACCAATAGCTTTAACCACTTAACAGCAAGTAACTAATAGAAATCAGAAACAGATTTAGGAAAAAAGAATCACATGAAACAGCAAAAAGAACGACGACTTGGCTGTTGGTGTTTTCCCTTTTCTTAGTGAAGATCGAGCAAATATCTAAAAAAGAATAGAATGGTGTCAAAAATATTAGAGAGAAATTGAGATTTAGAGTGTATAAGATAAAAACACAAAAAAAAAATGTATAAATTAAAAAAAATATATATATATAACATCAAATTACCTGAAAGGCAGAAATGGGTATTGGGTAGGGTTGTGAACAGCTGTGAAATGTAAGGGTTGTAGGTATTGTGATTTTATTACCAATTCACGGGACTGGGCACTAGTTCGATCAGCTTAATTAAGTTAATCAAGTGCAAAATTATGTAAGAACAACGACAGTTATAGAACTAGAACAAAAGAAATTCCAAATTTAATCAAATTCAGCAGTTCTAGAGACACCAGTGAAGGCATTTCAACGACGAGCAATTGCTATAATCATATAAAATTTTTGAAGGAAATATTGTAGCAATTTATACCAACAATATCGCAATCTTATGTCATGAAAATCCCAATCGGTAGTTTCTGATAACATTCAATCCAACAGAAGAATACAACAAAACCCCAAACAAAATCTTTTTAATTTAGGAATAACTTAAACCTAGAGAACTATACCCAATACTTTCTAGTTGATTCTAGATAAAATCCATCTATAGCACAACTTATGCCAACTATCTTTTAATTAGATTTCACTACAATAAGGCCATGACAGTTTTTTAGTATAATTTAATGAGAGTATCAATATAATCGAATATGTGCTTCTAACGACCTCGGTATTAACAAACAAAACCACTAAAGTCTGGTTTAAGCTTTATGATTAGAAATAGTTGTTGAGTGACTAGTCTACATATAAAATTAACCTAACATGGTAACATGGAACATACTGATTTTAGTTAAAATTGTAGTATAATGACTTCAACAGCAATAGATGGTGATGCAGTTTTTTTTAATCAATGGCTCCTGCAGAATCTAACAAAATGAAACTAGATTAGCAACACAGTTTAAGCAATTAGTAATACAATATTAGTGCCATTCTTTTACACCTTATATTCTGTCATCTCACACCATTCTGAACTCTAAATGTTGAATACTCACTCTAGATGTACTACACAAACCTCGACCAAGACTATGCAGCCACATTTATCAAAACAAGAACACAAACAAACGAGATACTTCTTCCGTTGCACAATCCTAGGTCCTAGAATTGATGTTCAGCCTATCATAGAACCCACAGAAATCCTCTAAAAAATCATTCGCACAACCTTAAGAACAACTAGATCCACATCAGTGTAAAGCTGAAATCCCAAAAGTTCTCTGAACAAATAAAACAAAGCCGACAAAACACACATGACAGGAGCTGTCAAACCTGAAAGTTACTTAGATGAACTCCTATTTTTCCATGACCTTTTTCTCTATCATTTTACCTTATATCCTATCATTACATGTTTCATAATCCGTCTCAATTATACATATTTAATCCAATTAAATCCAATAGTGTATACTCTAATATTGGTAAGCTAATTGAAAATATTAGAAATTAACAACTCAAAAAAATTGACATCACCAACTAGAAAGCCTTGAATTAGAAACTACCTGTAACCCCAAGAAACCTTAGGAGCTCTCTATTTGATTACAAGTTTGCCGCTACAAATTACACAATCAGAATTTGAAGCACTTATAAAGAGACAAATCGGACCTTTGAAAGCTCAGATTGTTGCTCAAATTGTGTGGTTGAAATTTACTCCAACTTTGCTTAGATTCCAACTTTGCTTAGATTGGGGACTCGGTGCTATCAATTGACCGCAAGCAAAAATCCAAATAAAAACCAACAAATTAGTGTTGCGAAAGGGTAAAAGAAAAGATACTGTAAACTAAATGCGGTTTCTCTGAAAATCAGATACAAAGATTAGAAAAGCTGATAAGCGGGAAAGATATGTGAAATTAAAAGCCAAAGGTAGAGAAGTTACACCAAGTTAGAAGAAGGTAACATAAGGTAAAAGAACGAAAGATGAAGGAAGAGATAAGAAAAATGGGTTAGAAAAGAAAGCATACAAACGAACGATTCTCCCTTTTTCGTGTGTGTTAACGACATGCACTGCTTCCCCAAATTCCTTATTAATCTCCATTTTCATGTTCATGTTCTAAATATTGTAATAGCCCCTCAGGTTCTGCTGTTAGCTTCTCCAGAGAAGATACTTCAAACCCTAAAACTCACCATGAAGGAACATCAGTTGGCAAGTCACATTTTTTATCCAAAAGTCATGTTTGTTAACCGGCCATAGGCCCTTCATTTTGTAAGATAAAGAAATGCTAATGTGATCTTATTCCAAGACTGGGAAATAACACCGATCTGTGTTTTATACATATACAGACTTGTATAATGCTTACCCAGTTATCCACCAACAAAAGATAATTAGTGTTCCATTGGCATAATCAATCGATAATAGTGGACGCAGACACTCTTGATTAAAGCTAGAGATTCATGTTTATATGCATAACCATACCAAATTCTGATTAATTTAGATTGGTAAGAAAAGAAAGGATGTGCTCTATCATAGTACTGAAAACTGCGCTTACCACTCCATACGAAAAACTTCAAATAGTATTGAAGCAGAGAACACCATTCACCCTCTCGTCCCTTGCCCACTTGAAACTCTCCAGTCCCATGTTATATCAAAATTTCATTGAAACAAAGCATTAACCTCTATCTACCCTGCATAATATGCAAAAACGATTTTGGTTCTTCAAAATTGGGAACCAGTACTGCATAATACAGTTTGGTGGATCATCAAAAATTAATTGAAAACAGCATGAAAATTCGTAGAAAACCAATAAAATAGATTAAGATCTTGACTACACGGGACTCGGTTTTCACTTGGTACACCCTGAAGTTTGATCGAATTGACTCGTCAAGGCCCCAATTCCACCATATGCATTCGTTCCAAGTTCAGAAATAGCAGCTCCACCTAAGAGCATTCTTACCATTTTAAAATTAGCGAACAACAAAGATATTCTTAACTGTACTTTTTTGTTGGTAAGCATAGGCACCAAGTTGGATAAAGCATCTGATCAATGTCATTTTCTGGAAATTCAGATTGCTAAGCATAGGCACCAAGTTGGATAAAGCATAGCTTGACATCTAATTATCAGATTACTTCTCTTCTGTTTTCGGAAGGAAAGAATAATTCTGAAAAGAGTTTGCTTTTCCCAACAACAATATTCAACTCTACAAACCCAACTCCATAATGGGCATCCTGGTGCCATGTAGCCTCTGCACGGTTAAAATATAAATGTCATATTTGCTTAATTGAAAGAAATCCAAAACAGAACCATGACTACCAAATTGCTGAAACATCCCTGGGAACGTGAGCAGAAGAACATAGAAAAAGAATAGGCAACTCAAATAGCTCCAGCATCTCTGATGCTGATACAAGAGTCGGTCCTTTACATCAAACTTGGCCAAAACCAAGATCAGAAATCATCAATTATCAAGGAGAGCATTAGCAGCTGTAACTTCCGCAGGAGCAATTCTTCCTCATTGAGGAAGGAATGGCCTGTTGCTGTGCCCATACACAATTTTTGCCTCATCGTCTAGTAAAGTTCAACTGGCTTTCTCGGGCTTAATTCTATTTAGTAAAGGGATGAAAAACCAAGTTTCCACAAAACACACAACCAGACCAACATAAATTCTCCACCTCTGGTAATGGCTATCGCTTATCAATTATATCGATGTTTGATTAAACAAACACAAAAAGCCAGACGGCAAACACCCTATAACAAAAGCAGAACAAGAACCAAGATAGAAAAAACTGTCAAACCACCAATTACAAAATAAATTCAAGTCAAGGTTTTATACAATCCTTCAACATCCAAACTGCTCAAACCAAGATATGCACAAGATAGAAGCAGAGTGAAACAAACACAAACTCATCCGTGATCTTCTGCCCCAGCACCATCAAAGAAAATAAACCAGAATCAGATTTACTTCTGATAGCACGTGCCCAAATCAATAGCAGTTACAATGCGAAAACCCTGACTCTCATCAATCAAACCGATCAAAACAATCTAGATTTTCCAGAAACCCCAACATTTTCTCAAGCCTCAAGACTCTTCAAAAATCCTAACATTAGATTTAAATCCTACCACCGCTAAACAATCAGAGATAGTCCAAGAAAACCCAATCAGTAAGAATCTGACATTTCAAACACAATAGGTTTAACTCTACAGATTATAGCTTGGAAGAAAAATGAATCATGGAAAGAACCACATCAAACAATCTTCTACCGCATTAGGAAGCCAGTATACCAAATACCAATCTGAGAGTTGAATATTGCACAAGATCAAAATGAATCGCCCTAACACAAGGAACAAAACAAAACCAACATTATTATGAGATACTGTAACTGAATATCAAAATAGCAAAAGAAGTTGGCAAAATAGAACATATATAGTTGAAAATTGATGCGAGTTAAGACTCCAACACTGCTGCTCTAATCATCAACACCATAACTGACAATACAAGATGCAAAAGAGAGGCAACCTTCAGAATACTTGGATCTCACCAGCCGTAATCTGTAGCCCATAAGGATCATCAGGTAGTTTAGAGAATAATCAGCAGCATTTTTGAACTACCAACCAGGTGTTATGTGATTATTATAGCAGGACACAGCACCAAAAATGAAATGTATAGAATGCGAACATGCATAGCATGCCGAGTTGGCCAAAAAGAAGTGGGAAAGCAATAGCTGTCAAACACGTACAAAAAGAATCCTTAGGACACATCAAGTAGGCCAGCACCACACAATACACAAAACCAAGTCGCTTGCCCAAAAAAGTCATCTTGCAGATCCTCAACAAAAGACATGGATAGATAAAACTAAGCTAGCATTGCAAGAAGCACTTCCACATTAAAGAAGGGTATACATAACCACCAAAGTCTACTGCTTCCATGCTAGTTATAAAACAAATGAGAAACCAAAAGCTGCAAGACATGTAAGAAATGAACTAAATTTTAGTAGGATAAAATATGAAACAAGAAAAATAGGGGTGTGAAAATAATAGTAATCCAAACAAGATGTAGTGACCAATTAAGCTAACTACAATTGAAGCCCAAGGCGTTCAAAATTCAAAGAGGACCCCAACAAAAACCCACGATTCACATATGGGTTCTTGTACAATTCAGAAATGTTCAAGAAGCAGGATATTGTTAATCAATCAAAATTACTGAAAAGACCTATCCGATAACAGTTGGTGGAATCAAGAATGACCCTGAAAAAAGAGGCAAGTAGTTCTTAGCCTTGCATTGATCTATTTATTAAGGGATGAAAATTTGAAATTCAAAGGCAACAAATACTTCCCCAATTTTCCACATTCAGTCAAAATGTTGAACCTGGGGAAACTATTATCCATCAGTTCTGTGTTCAAATTCCAAGGCAACAAGACCAACTTACATTCATTATACTGAGGTTCAAAAATCCAAACATACACAAGAACGGATAAATAACAAAAGCAGAATAAAGCTTCTCTATCATATCATCCACAAGCTTACTGATCCCGGAAAGTACCACAAGTACACAACCAACGTTAACTCCACCACTATTAGGGGGAAAAAATTAGAAAAAGGACACTGCTGGGTAAGAAAACCAATATTTCAATCTTAGCTTGCACGTCCACAAGCTGGTGGAATCCTACAAAAGTACACAACCAAAACTCAAGATTGATCACTAACAGAAATCATAATTAATATACAAAATTGTGGAAAGAAACCCATCTTTCCAACATTCACACCGATATCTCTATAAGTTAGTGGAATCCATAAAAAAGAACCAACACTAAGATAATCCACTACTCTCAATAATCAAATAAATGACAAGATTATGAAGCAAGGTCTGGAAAAACCCATTTCTCAATGTTACATCGCTTTAGAAGCTGATAGGCAAATTTCAATCTTAGAACAATGTTCTATAGAAATCAGACAATCAATACTCAAAATCAAAGTATTAGGAAAATTATCTTTCTACCCCACAATAACCCTCAAAAGCGAGATTCAACAGATACCATTTTTTGAAATTTTTAGATAACATTCAGAAGGCATGAAGTCGGAAAATTAGAGTGACATCTGAGAAAACCAAAAGAATTTCAATGACAAGTATTCAAGAGAGACCTACGGAACTCATTATCTTTTAACCCCACAAACAACCCTCAAAACACAAAAATACGAGGAAGCGTACCACTAATCTGAAAGCGAGATTCAACACACCATCTTTTAAAAATTTTATCCAACATTCAGAAGGTATAAAGTAGAAATGTGGACTGACATCTAAGAAAACAAAAAGAATCTCAATCTTTTAGAGATGCAAGAACTCTCAAAAGTGAAATCCAAAACTATGAGGGAGTGTAATGACAAATTTAAGGGTGATATACAAGAAAACCTGTTTCTCAGTATTTAAGGGTGATATACAAGAAAACCTGTTTCTCAGTATTTTTATCCACACGTCATGCCATATGATAGAATCTGGGAATACCACACAGTCCACACACTCAGAATCAAACATAACAAAGGATTCAAGCAAGAAAAGTAGACTGAAATCTACGAAAAGCCATTTCTCAATCCTAGTGCATTTCCACAGAAGCAAATAAAAAATTGTGGAGAACAAAAACCTATAAGTCCTCATGATAAGAACGAAGAAGATTCCTGGAAAAAAAAAAAAAAAGAACCAGATCTCCAGCTTAACTTTTAGCTGACGAAAAAACAATGTCAAGAACCAATTAAAAGACAAGTATAAGTCAATGTTTTACGGAGTCCTCCCAGGTATTATCCTAGTGCTTACACCAAGATACACAAGGGAAAAGCATAAAGAAATAAATTCAAATTCATCCTCAATTAAGGCCCTAGCACACCATCAAAGAAATTAACAAGAATCAAATTTTTTTTCCAATATCAGCCACAGTTCATCAGATTGGATTTTAACAAATCAAAATCGATAGTTCTCAATCTTCAGAGATTATCACTTGAAAAAAATGGGAACATTTTAAACCAATTGTACTGCCATATCAAGCAGCCAATCTACAAATACTGATCTGAAATCAAATATTGCACAAAAATCAAACTGAATCACACTTAAATGAAAGATCGCAATAGCAAAGAAAGTCACATGATGGAACATTGATCCAAGTTAGATTCCAATACTGCTAGACCAATAATTCATCAACACATCAACAATACAAATGCAAAAGATGGGCTGACCTTCAAAATATGACAGATCACAGAATCACTAATCTGTAGGAACCTTTCCATCCATAAGGGGAGAACCTTTATCAAGTAGGGAATTTTTCATTTTATAAGTTCTTTACGATGGAGTGGTCCAAGAAGTCCGAGCACTGTCAGCAGAAATGAGCACATACAAATAAACCAAACTCTCAGGCTGAACTTAGCACTACGAGCTCCCCAGAAAGGCTTTAATTATCCTTTCCTGAAAAAAATCTATTTACGAAAGTCCAAGATCTAGAACCTCAACTGTTAGAAAATGTATCATCAAGCAGTGAAGGGATCAGCAGCATTATCCAACTATACACAGAACCGAAAACAGGATAAATCGAAATGCCAACATGCAGCATTGACAATACAACATGCAAAAGATGGGCTGACCTTCAAAATATGACAGATCACAGAATCACTAATCTGTAGGAACCTTTCCATCCATAAGGGGAGAACCTTTATCAAGTAGGGAATTTTTCATTTTATAAGTTCTTTACGATGGAGTGGTCCAAGAAGTCCGAGCACTGTCAGCAGAAATGAGCACATACAAATAAACCAAACTCTCAGGCTGAACTTAGCACTACGAGCTCCCCAGAAAGGCTTTAATTATCCTTTCCTGAAAAAAATCTATTTACGAAAGTCCAAGATCTAGAACCTCAACTGTTAGAAAATGTATCATCAAGCAGTGAAGGGATCAGCAGCATTATCCAACTATACACAGAACCGAAAACAGGATAAATCGAAATGCCAACATGCAGCATTGACAATACAACATGCAAAAGATGGGCCCACCTTCAAAATATGTAAATCACAGAATCACTAGTCTGTAGGAACCTTTCCATCCATAAGGGGAGAACCTTTATCAAGTAGGGGATTTTTCATTTTATAGGTTCTTTACGATGGAGTGGTCCAAGAAGTCCGAGCACTATCAGCAGAAATGAGCACATACAAATAAACCAAACTGTCAGGCTGAACTTAGCACTACGAGCTCCCGAGAAAGGTTTATTATACTTTCCTGAAAAAGATCTTTTACCAGAAGTCCAAGATCTAGAACCTCAACTGTTAGAAAATGTATCATCAAGCAGTTAACGGGTCAGCAGTATTATCCAACTATACACAGAACCGAAAACGGGATGCACTGAAATGCCAACATGCACAGCATGCATACTGAGATGCCCAATAAACCAAACTCTAAGTCTGAACTTAGCATTATTAGCTCCCGAGAGAGGCTTTGATTATACTTGCCTGAAAAGGATCTTTTTCCAAAACTCCAAGATCTAGAACTTCAACTGTTAGAAAACGTATAATCAACCAGTTAAAGGATCAGAGCATTATCCAACCTTGCACAGAACCGAAAACGGGATGCACCGAAATACCAACTTGCACAGCATGACAAGTGGGGCAAAAAAGGGAAAAAAGCAATAGCATCATCCTCTGAAAGAATGTGAGAGATAGCAAGACAACTTCCACAGTAAGCAATTCATGCAGCCAGCGCCATATAATACCAAATCACTAACCCAAAACAGTCCTCTCGCATATCCTCAATATAAGAAATAGACACCCAGGATGCACGCAGCTAAATCTCAGTTTTGTTACATTTGCAAAAAGCAATAAAAATATAAAAATTGCACACTTCCACTTAGTAATTCAGTATACTGCTAGAGTGCCAGCATTACACCATCGAGAATTTGAGAAAGCAAGAGCTGCAAAACATGTAACAAAATGAACATTTGAGTTAGGATAAAAATAAAATTAAAAAAAAGTTTGCGATACCAAACCAGAAAAATGGGATAGCAAAGTGAACTCAATAGCCAGATGTTGCTACATATGATGATAGAATTTGGGAGAACAGACCATCCACACTCAGACCGTCAATATAGGATCCAAGAACAGCCATTTTTCAATCTTGGCAAAATATATTTCCACCAACTTCAGTAATAGCAAAGAATAAGAACTAAGAGAAATTCTCTTGTTTTTTTTTTCTTCTTTTTCAATCTGTAGCCCATATCATTAAGAAACATGGACACTTAGGAAGCAAGCAGCGAAATCCCCACTTTCATGTTTAATTCACAACTAATCATTCAATTAAAAGACCAGATAAAACAGAATCAATGTATGATATCAAACAATCTCATTCATGGGATTATTCCCTCAATTGTCACATACGAAATTGAGCACAATTCTACAAAGAAACAGCCTTCTTTCTTGAGAAGAGTTGGGAAACATGCTCGTTATCCTTTGATTGAATAGTCCAGGTGGATGATTGAACCAAATCATCTAAGCAAGAACAGAATGAGTTCATAGTAATACCAATGCTTAAACCACAATCTCGGATGAGCATTAAATAACAAATTGCTGAGTTAAGATATGAATCATCAGAAGAACGCAGACAACTCCTGGAAAGAACCAATCAAATCTCCGGTCTTAGTTTAGTACACAATGAAAAATTATCAAAGAACTGTTTGAAAAAAAAAAAGGTTATATATGGTCCAACTTATTTCTAGTCAAACCGCATAATTCAAGTGCGCAATCCAGGATATGCACAATAGAGAAGCAGAATGAAACAAATCCAAATATATCCATAATATCTGCCCTAGAGTACCATCAAAGAAAAGCAATAATATTTTCATCTGATATCACATGTTCAAAACAATAATGGTACCATCCCCTCAACCAGAACATCCAAAATATTGTAGATTGAGTTTCAATCCTACCACCACAAACAACCAGAAATAATTCCAGTTCCAAAAGTACTCATTTAAAAATACCGGTTCAGTTAAAATTGTAGAGGAAGGAAAACTCCTTGCTCAAACTTAGCATGCAAATCTCTACAAGCTGGTGGAAACTTAACAAAGGGCACGACCAATATTCAGAATCCATCACAATCAAATCTCCAGTCTTACTTAAAATAAGATTCGAGATTTCGAGCCATAATAAAATCAAGAAAAAAGAGTGAGATCTGAGAATAGGATTATTCAATCTTTTGGCAACACAAGCAACATTTAAAGCCCACATTATCAGGAAGTTTAAGAAAACAGACTGAAAACTCATTATTTGAAAACTTTTAGCCAGCATGAAAGAGGCATTTTTTTCGAGAGGATTCAGGAGACATAAAATCACGAAATAAGATTGAGAAATGTACAGCGGGTCATCAGAAAACTGATTTTCAGGTTTTTAGCCACACAAGCACCTCATTTTTTTCAAATGCTTTAGCCACATGCCACTCCAGATGCAGATAGATTTTCTGGAAAGGCGCACAATCCACACTAAGAATCCAGCATAATCAGGATTTCGGAGGCATAATACTGAATCAAAAAGCCAGTTTGAATCTTAGTGCAAATATATATGTTGGAAAACTGTTTTAGAATTCTGGAAAGGCTGTCCACAAACTAATAATCCAACATAATCAGGATTCCAGAGGCATAATACTGAATCCAAAAGCCAATTTCAATCTTAGCGAATATATCTCTGCATTAACTGTTTGAGCCACATGTAGCTCCATATGCAGAGAGAATTCAGGAAAGGCACACAATCCACACACTAAGAATCCAGCATAATAAGGATTCAAGTGACATAATATTGAATCGAAAAGCCACTTTTAAACTTTAGAGCAACCATATATCCGCATCAAATGTCTTAGCCACATGTTGGGCCAGAAGCAAATACAATTCTGGAAAGGCACACAATCCACACACTAAGGATCCAACATAGTTAGTAATCAATAAGCATAATACTGAATCAAAAAGCCATTTTTCAATCTTAGGGCATACAAATTTTCGCAAACTCGTGTGTTAAATAACAAATTTAAGAGAATGAGATGCAAGAAACCCTTTTACTTTTCCCCCAAACTTTAGCCCAATATCCTAATGAGACAGGAAGAGAGCCTTGGGAAGAAAGCAATTGAATCTGTGTAGATTTAGTTCATAGAGGAATACCAAAGAAATCAAAAAACAAGGTATAACAAAGTTTGAAAGATTGCTGAACATATTGTCAAGTTGATAACATCAGAGCTATACTTCCATGACAAACCCTAACTCCCATCAATTGATCCAATCAACTCTGATAAAAAAATCAAGCATCTTGCAAGCCTCAATATTCGAGTGATTAAAATCCGACCACAATAAAATAGCCAGCTATAGAATATCAAAATACTCTTAGTTAAATTAGTTTCAACAAATCAAAACCAATAAGTTAAAAAAATCAAAACTAAACAAGATCATATATTAACCCACAGGGACGGCGATAATGCCAAATTGAACCAACTCTTTCTGTCGGATCAACGACCTGATCTACATGATACTCAAAATAAAAACTCATACGCACTGAATCAAAATAACTGAGAACTGAAAAGCCAACTATATAGAGAACCGAGGTCTAAACCGAGAAAAGAATGCGTTGTTATGCAATGATTAATCCCCAACTATTTAGAGAAGCAATTAAGAAGTTGTATATGAGGAGGAGATTGAAGGCCGAGATTAAATAGTGAATGATGACAGGATGGCTAGCATTTATAGCAAACAACAGAGTCGGCGTGGATCTGAGTCGGTGACAGTGGACAGCGTTATTTTTACGCTTATTGCCAGTTTACTAAAGATGGTCGGTTAAAATAAAAGGTAATTATTATTTTAAATAAAATAATAAAAAAAAAGTTTAATGGCAAGTGATGGAATTAAATTAGCTAAACACTCCTGCTATGAACGGTCTGTCTCAGAACAATAAGATGATTCTTAGCTTCAACTATTAATTGAAGCTCCTCTTTAAGATTTTATTTTTAATATTTAATCAAAATAATACATTTAATGTCTTGTCTTTAATTTTTATTTTTAGTATAATTTAACACTAAGAATTTTAAATATATTAAAAATAATATTTAATTTATCAAATTATTATATAAAATTTAAATTTAGATTTTAAAAAAAATAAATAACTAAGATTACTATTTCTATATATTAAAATTAAACTACATTAAAAATAAATATTCTATTTATATTATTTTCATTTAGATAGTTAATACATAAAAAATTATTATCGCATTTTTAGCTATAATAGATTTATTAATATAAATATCTTTTAATAAAATTAAATATTTTTTAAACATTTAATGTCTTGTCTTTAATTTATTTTTTATTTTTAATATCATTTGATTATTAAAAAATAAAGATAAAATTATTTTTAATTAAAATATTTATTTTATATTAATAATTATAAATAATTTATATAATATTATTATGAATACAAATAATTTAAAAAATTTAATTTTATCTAAATTGAATCGTTTTCTAAAATTAAAATAAATAAAAAATATATTAACTAATTATTTTAATCATGCATTTAATTTCACACTAATTTTATAATTTTAGATTATTATAAGATTAATTTTTGATTAATACAGATATAATAGTAATTAATTTTTATTAAGATTTAAATAAATTTAATATAATAAAAATATAAAAATAAAATTATATTTTAAATTAGATTTAAAAGATTAAATAATATTTAATTATTTTTTCTTCCCAATCTTCAGCCCATATCTGATAAGATATAAAGGTTATCCGCACATACGAAAAATTAAAATAAAAACTCTTTTATTTCAATTTTAGCTTGAGTTTGGGAGGCATATAACCATCACGGGGTAAAGTCTCAAATATGACCCTAATATTTATATATTTTGCTACATTAAACCCTTATGTAAGTTTTGTACCTAATATAACTCTGTATTTTAGAAAATAGAATATTAAACTCTCCTTCTAACATTCATTTTGCACACCATTAAATTTTAATAAGATGGAGTGATAGGACCCATTACTTAGTAACTAAAATAAAAATGGCTTATACTAAAATAAAAAATAAAAAATATGACTTATATATATAAAATCTCAATTGTTAACACATTTACAATCAATCAATTTAGTTAAAGAAATCATATTGAAAAAATAAAATTGAAATGCCATAAGGATTTTAAAGTTTTTAAAGCATTTTTAGTTATAGAAAATTCTTTTATTTTATTTTCTAATTTTTTAAAAAAATTAAAACTTTTTATTTTCATAGATAAAATTTGTAAAGTATAGTTGCTTGCTATTATTTTTATTTTTATTTAAAAGCAAGTGACTTCTTATATAAAGAAAAACATAAAAAATATGTTTAAATATATTTTCTAAAATTCAGTTATAATTTAAAAAATATGAAAAATAATTTTCTATTTTTATTTTTTAAAGATAACATAAGTAAGCACAAAATTATATTTTTATATTTTATGTGAAATTTTTTATAAAAAAACTCACATAATTTTCCATTAGTAAATATACCCTTATTATTTGATTTTTTTTACTTTTCTTTTCTTTATTGTCTCTGGCTATTAATAAAACTCGCTTGCCCAGAGGCCAAAACAACAATGCATCCTTTATAGGCGTAAACGGCATCTCAATCCTGTTAAAGAATTTATATTTAGGCCTTTTACCATCTCTCCCTTGCTTTATTAATTCCCGCTTATCTGTTCTTACTTTCACCAATGGCCACTTCACGATTCTACAGTTTACTATTGAGTATGAGCTTATTAAATTAATTGATACTGGTATCGGAGGCTCTAGGGGTTTTCACGTCATTACAAAAGCGACATTGATATGGGAGTTTAAAATGGTGTGCCTGCTCTTCTTTTTCGACATCGTGACCTTTGGTTGCAAGATTACAACTGTATATCTAGGGATTGTGATTTTAATGTTATCAATTTGCAAATGAGATTGGTGGTAATGCGATGATGTATAACTATATTGATCTAGTTACAATTAAAGATGGAAGGTTTTGAAGTTGCATGCTTGATTTACTAATGCTTTGCTAGGTATGATATTAGAGTTCTGCTTTTTTCAGTGATATTAAAATTAGAGTTCTATTGATAAAGAGGTTAATTAAGAAATTGATTTTCTGATAGGTTTGATAAAGAGGGTAATTGATGAGCTTGATTTCTCATTAGTGGTGGTGAGAGTAGTTGTACTGGCAAAAGAATTATTACATTTTCAGCCCTAGGTGTGGGACCTAACTAAAACCAATTTAACGGTGTTAAAGTAATTGTTAGAATAGAATAGGGTTTAAATGCTCCATTTCTTTTAAAAAAATAAGGTCATATTTAGCTTCAACAAGCATAAAGATCCAACACCTCAAAAAATGCCGTCAAGCCTCCTAATCAAAACTTTAGTTCATGCGTGATGCTCAAGTGCACATATAATAATAAAGAAATAATATTTATTATTTAATGATTCTTAAAAGATAAAAAGAAATTATCAGGAAAAAGATAATAAGATTTAATAGTAAAAAATAAAATATTCAATATTAATTGAATTTTAAAAGATAAAAGAACCTAAATAAAAATAAAGTCTTTCTTCCTCTGGCACATCCACCGCCAGACTCCACCATGTAAGACGAAGAGATTCATCCTAATCCAAACTCCAAACTTCTCTCTACCGGCTCTTCTTCTCCAAAATCCAACAAAAACTTAAAACTCCAAATTCAATATAAAAAACACACAAACATGCTTCAAGAAGAACGGATGAACACTTTCATCTCCAAAAGGGAGCCATCACGCAGAAGCCGTTGCGTCGCCATCGCCGTCGCCGCCCCTATAGCATTACAGTCGTCGCCTCACTGTCGCCATCTCCACCCAACAAATATACCTATTTGTGCCCATCAACAACAACCAAGCATCAGCCTTCTTTCCCATTTGTTTTTGCTTTCTTACTTTTAATTATTGCCTAATTTGTGAGTTTGTGGAACTTTTTCTTCTTTTTTTGTGTTAGTGGATAAAAGACATTGATGTGTCTATATTTTGAGTTCTTTGCTCAAACAAATGGGTTTTAAGATTGTAGGTAATGTGTTTGAAAGTTTGCTCCCTTGACACTGCCAGAAACAAATATAATTTGTAATAAAAATAAATGCAAATATATAAAATGCATTCAACAATTGGTGTTTGAATAAAGTATGAATAAATAAATATAAAAAATGAGAATTGACGGAAACTAAAGCTTTAAAAAATATATTTGCCGAGAAATTGTGCTGAGTAGGCCTTAATTTTGCTGAGAACTGTTGTTGTTAATGGTTGATTGTCCTCTTTCTTTGTAGGTTTCCAAATGTATTTATAAAGCTCGCCATGTTTCCGCTTTCTCTGAGGTATTTTTGTCATTGCAATGGTTAAAACGCGTATCTCTGTAAAAGACCCCAATTTTAACGGAATTCTCTTTTTGAAACCTGTATTTGGTACAGGTTAATTGCATTCTCATTGACATAAGTCCACTCTATTTACCAAATACTGCTCCTTTCCTCTAGATTTTTCTTTTTTAAGGATATTGTTGAGGAATTGACAGTACAAAACCAACAAGAAATAAATCATCAATTCAAGTGAGTATAATACAATTGGTGATTATTCATGGCGTATGTCACTTTTTGGTACACTATTAGTAATTGCTGTATATGGTATTGCAGGGATTTTCTTTCAGTTAACTAAATCAAAAGCCTAATTGATACTTTTCAATTTTATTACTAAACTAAATTTCTTTTGGAAGATTATTAATTTAATTACTAATAAAATTAAATATTTATTTTCCTTAATATTGCACAATGCTTATAATTCAATTAATATGTGGTCACATATTATTATTAAAAAAATAAAAAAATAAACGAACCAAATATTTAAAAAAAAAATCAATATTAAAAAGAACTAAATTCCTTATATAAGGTTTTATATTTCCTATTTAGATTTGATTTCCTCCTAATTTATTAACACCCGGCCCCCTTTTCCGTATCCCTCTTGTACTGTAATTTCCGCTTCCGTCCGTTAGTCGGATTGTTAATTAATTCTCTTGAAGCTCGGAGCCTAAGCTGTCTTGTCGAAAGTCCTTCAATATATATTCCTTTATTTATTTATTTTGATTAACTGTTTGGGCAACAACTGATGTCAAGGGAAAACAATGGAGAATCAAGTAGGAGACGAGGATGTGCAGCATGCAAGCATCAGAGGAGAAAGTGTGGAGATGTTTGTCTATTGCAACCCTACTTTGGTGTTGACAGAACTGAAGATTTGCAAGCGGCACAAAAGGTTTTTGGCATAAGTAACATGAACAAGATGATGAGAGAACTTGAAGTTAAAGATAGAGCTAAGGCCATTGAGTCTTTAGTTTGGGAAGCATGGTTATGGAACCAAGATAAAGTCAATGGTCCATTGGGGCATTATAGGCAACTACAGCAAGAGAATGCGTTATTGAAGAATCAAATTAATCACTTAAACCAGAAGCTGCAAATCCTGTCACGTAGTATGCCGTTGGGTAATTTGCAAGGAATGGTACTTAATGACAGTGAATCTGGTAGAACTTATGGTTGGAATAGTGAGAATTTAGCATCGGATTTAGCAATGTATAATAATAACAATAGCAATATTAATGCTGATGTTGTAAGACTACCCTTGAATAGTTATCCTACTGCTCCTTCATGGCCAATTCAACAAAGGCAAGAAAATTTAGTCCTCAATAATTATGGGACTAATATTGGTCAGCCAGGTTGCATCGTACCTTCTCTTGTGCAATCACAACAAAGAGGAAATCTAGGCAATACTCGAGTAGCTAATAGCTTTAATGCTCAAGGTAGTCATACAGGGAGTGCCGGGTTCTGTGAGAATGCACAAGCTAGTGTTCCTAACACTAATTTTATGCATGGACATCGACAAGGACAACAACAAATGCTAACCCAGAAGTTGAGAGGAGAATATCATGGATCTGATAATGCTGCACCATCACCATTGAATAGAGTTAGAGGAGTTAGAGGCCGAGGCATTCGCTATGCACCTTATGAGCTTAATCATCAGTTTAGTGTCCAAGGCCATGAGAGAGGACACAGAGATTAATAATCTAAATAATCTTAACTTCCATCATGTTCAACAGCATGCAGTTGAAAAGAAGCCAATTGAAGGTAAAAAGATTTACCCTTTTATTTTTCAATTTGTTGCATTATTAAAAATTAAGATTTAAGGGTTGCGAAAGATGTTAAGGTATATGATCCCAATAAAGTGTGACTTTATATGTACATTATCTCAAGTTAAAAAAGGACTAAAGACATGCACCCACTATTAAATTAAGGGAAAACCACTATATCTATCATGATATTTCCTCATTTTTTGCAAATCTACTCATACTTTCAGATTTTAGTATTTTGATCTATGTTTCTTATCAAATCTACCCAATCTCATTTAAGTGTGCGCCTTAAATGTTGTGATACATAAATATGCCTTTTTTTGCCAATATAGAACTCAATCATTACTAAAATCATCACAGCTACCCTGACCTTTGACTAGAGAAAAAAAATTTAGAAAGAAAAAGCAAAAGGATATTTGTGTTTATAGAGAGAAAAAAACTACATATATTTATATAATCCACCTAAAATCAATAAGAGATAAATATCCAAAATTATCTATATCATAAAAATAAAGTATTAGAGAATACTATTTCGTGTCTCTTCTTTTTTCTGTATTTATAATAATTGTCATCGTCTTCCTTTTCCCGTCTCTCTTTATAAATATAAATATCCCTTTATTTTCTCTATCTAAAATCTCTTTATCAAAAGAAGAACGGTGTCGTTTCTATTTTTCTTCTTTTCTTTTCTTTTTTTAAAAAAAAAAATTGATTAGTAAAATGGTGTGTTTTAGCTTGATGAGGGTATAATTGCAAAAATGGTAAAAAGTCAAAATAGATGGGATGATTTTTGTTAGAGTTTGATTCTATGTTGGTAAAAAAAACCATGACATGCACATCATCAAAAGCACACACCTAAATGAGTTGGGATAAATTTGATAGAAAAACGTATAAGTAATGGATAAAAAATGCTATAATATGAAAGTGAAAGTATATTTGTGAAAATGGCAAGTTAGGTAAATAAGATGGTTTTTCTTAAATTCAACTAAATAATATAGTATGTGTTGTATAGGTATTAAAATTAATAACAAAGTGATTTTGTCTAAGGTATCTAAAGTTTATTTTGAATTAAGGTGCGTGTGTTATAAGGTTTTCTTTATTTATTATTGTATGCTACTTAATTTGTGATGTGCATAGTTGGCTTTGAAGTCATATTTACTACGTAATTAAGTAGGAAACTTAACTTGATTTGCTTCGTGCTCTAATAACAGATCAATTAAGGTTGAGCAATGCTACAGCTTCTGGCTTTTCTCATAGCCAAAACGACGATAGGAGGAATAGTTTAGTTTTACAATGAAGAGGAAGGGTTGTCCATTGAAAGAAGAAACATAGAGTTGCTTCTAAATGCTGTTGATATTATTTGTGCATTTGAAATTTGGGAGCTCTAATCCCCAATTCATATATAATCCAATATTTGATTGGTGGTCTATTTCCGATCTACAAAGCTTAATAAGAACATTTTGATAAGGCCCATCCTTTCTTCAAACATGGTGAAGAAAGTCCAACTTCAATAGTTTGTTACGCTAGACCAGTGCAAACTATCTCAATTCTTTTTCAAATATTTGAAACTATCTACAAAAGTATTTTGATTTTTCATTTAGAAATAAATATTTAAAAAAATAGTTTGTTTCATAATTTTCAATATGTGATTTTTTTAAAAAAAAAAAATATGTGGTTATAAATTATAACAAAAAAATCTCACTGTTAAAGAGTCTCGATTTATAAGTATTTAATCATCTTTACTTTAATAAGCTATTGTAGTTATGTTGCTTGTATTTGATAACATGAGTCTAAAGCTTAATAACTACTAATTTTATTAGTTAACTCTTAATTGTGATTTAAAAAGTTATTAATCCAATGAGATCAATTTAATAGTCAAACAATATCATTTTTAGTTATTAACTTCTAAACTCATATTATCGAACACGAAAAATATGATCGAAGTGAAAATAGCTAAATTTCTATCGATTGATATTTTTTAATAGTGAAATATTTATATTTGTCACAAATTTTAACTAAATATCTCTTTGTCCGTAAAAGATCATATGCTAAAGGTTGTCAAATGGTGTAATCATATAAAAAATTTTATTTTATTTAATATTATCATTGTTTTAAATTGATTTAGAGTCGCAACTAATAAAATAAAAAATGATTATTTAATATTATCATTGTTTTAAATTGAAAGGGCCTGCTGCCGTACTATTACATTATCAATTCCACGAGCTGTTGTTGTAAGAGCATGGGCAACTCCGTGACATTTTGTACCCAAAACAAACGCGCTACTGCTTGCCTCCTAGCAAATAAAATATCAATGATATTACAAGATTTTGCTAACTGTTTGCAAGATTGAATTACACATCCAAACTCAGATAAATTGTTCATTATTGAGTGATAGTTGCCCACAACTGATTTAGCATCCATTTCCAGAACCACATTTTGCAGTCCCAAACTAATTAGCCAAGATAACACTTCTTTCATGGACAAAGCTTCAGCCATCTTTGCGTTCCATCTACCATAAGCCTTCTTTGCTTCACACCACAATACTTTCCCCATATGATTCCTGACCACCCAACCAAAACCAACGATATCTGAATATTGGTGTATCGAAGCATCAAGGTTAAGTTATAAAACACCTGGTAAATGACATGACCACATCATGGCTATCTCATGGCTTGCCACAACGATTTCATCCCTTCTCACATTGGCCAATTTCCACTCAATCAAAAAAATATATACATGATTGCATACATTTGCTCGTTGTTATTGACTAACCCCACCAAAGAAGATTGTTACGTTGTGTCCAAATGGACCATAATATTATATTCTCTTGATGAGAAGTATTTGAGGCCTCAAGTATTCCATACAACCATTGGCCAAAATTACTAACATCGATATTAATCAATGTCATATTAGCTATTTGCCAATATTTCGACGCAAAAGGTACCTGGCCTTCATGCAATAGCTTCTCTGAAATTTGCCTGTAGCCCGATTTGACCGCGTATTTTTTCTTTCGGATCAAAATGCCATATTAAGACATCCTCATCCTATTGAGAACCAGCAGGGATATTCATAATAGCATCAACATCCTCTTTACTAATCCACATTCCGCTCATCACGTCCGGGAATCCGAAGCTCTTTTACATAGATGCTCCTTAACTCATCCGTAGCCAATGTTTGAGGAAGATCACACCACACCCTTATAGAATTTTCACTACCCACCCGGCATCTATAACTATGAACAAGCATTAAGGTAGATCTCCAGATGCTCCATCAAATATAGCTTGGGTTATTACCCAAATGAGCCAATAATAATTCCCTATAGGGAAATATTTTGCCTTGATAAAACGAGATGCTAGAGCATGAGGAGCTGAAATAAAATTCCATACTTGTTTTCCTACCATTGCAAGATTAAATGAGTATAAGTGACGAAATCACATACCTCCATTCTCCTTCCTCCAATACAATCTGTCCCAGGAAGCCTTAACTTTTATTTAAGCTGTTTTTTCGGGTTTTCAACTTAGCAAACTTTTGTCTTAATTTTTGCTTAAGTCACCCTCTCGAGTTAACATCTCATTTTATCCTTTATATTTTCTTCTTCCTGCTTTCTTTTCTTGATTTCTTTTCTAGATAATCAGGTCATACTCCACTATCCCAAACTGAAACTTTTTTCTAAATGGATCTTGTATGCTATAGTGTTTGATTTGTATAAATATTTATGTTGCATTTATAGCGAATAAGCTATTAAATAATAAAATTAAAAATAATGATACCCAAATAAGAAAAGCGAGAAATTAAAGGTGAAATTTTTCAATTTAGAGCGACTGAGTTGCAACCTAAAGATCTGTAAAAGGAATCCGACATTTTAAAACAAATTTGGTTGAAAATGAAGTAAAAGGCCACATGATTTATCATTGATGACAGAATTGGGTCTAGGCCCTAGTATTATCTTAGGCCATTGGTCGAGAAATATGCATATTTTAATAGGCCCAAGATTCAAAATGTGGTAGAAATACAATGAATACTGATTTATTATTATTATTATTATTTTACTATATATGCAGTATCCGAACTGGCTTCACTAGTGTTTACATTCCGCTTTGTCTGTGTTATAAAACGCATTCTTATTCTTTTTAAGGAATAAAGTTAATGACAATAATTAATCTCATAGAATTATGAGTAAGTGCTTTATTGGATCATTTGTTCTTCATTCAAATGTCAAAACCACGTGCATTTGTTTAGTCTTGGACGAAGACGGTTTATCTTTCTTTTCTAAATATTTCAAGACCCTTTCTCTTTGTTGACTAATCCAAACAATTATTTTTCTTTTTTTTTATTAAATATTGATTCCTTTCTTGATTAAAGATTCAAAAGATGTAGGCAATTCATCAGAATATATATTTTTCATCCTCATCATAAATGTAATATTAACTACGCACAAAAAATTAACTAAGTTTCTATAAAAAAAAAAACAATTTTAATATGCTTTTCAAGATATTATTGAAAAAAAAATTAAAGAAAAAAAGAATGGTTTCAATAAATTACGTAAGCTTGTTAAAAATTATTGTTGGGTAATAGATTTAAAAGTTTATTAAACCATTGTTAATATTTTTATTCAAACTACTTTAAAAAGGAATATCAATTATGCACTTAAAAAATGTAGTTGTCAAAAGTAAAACAATAATTATATATATATATATATATAAAAGGAGCAAGGAGAAAACAGTCCAAGGACCCAGCAAGTGACGCCTTTGATGAGGTAAAATAATAGTGTTTAAGTCAAAGCATGCAATCTAGAAAGGTCATTTTACTTGCTACCTTCACCACCACCCCATGCCGTATAGTATTATCATCCGCCAATCACAATGCTCCTTTCCAATATTGCCCTTATCCAGCTCTTCAATCGCCAGATTGCCCAATCAAAGTTCAACTGTTCAATTTTTATTTTTATTATTTTTAAATTTATTTATATTTTGAAAAACAACGATTCTATTAGATAGAAGAAGAAACAAATACACGTGAGTCCCCAAATTACAGGAATTTAGAGTTCCCTTACATCTCTAAATCTAATTAAATACTTAATCTAATTTTTAAAAATAAATACTGATTCTAATTTTAAAAAATAATATATTAATTATATTTTAATATTTTATCAACTAATAAATAATTTTATAATTAAATGATAAAATTAATTATATTCTAAAAATAATATATTAATTATATTTTCATATTATATTAATTAATCAATTAATTTTATAATTAGATAATAAATATAAATTATTTCTGACATGTATATTTAATTTTTGACACATAATATTTTTATGTTGACATAGATATTTACTTTTGACACATCATTAAAATTTATGCATAATTTTATAAATTTTTTATTAATTTATTAATTTATAAATTATATTTCTAATTAAATACTCCTCTAATCTTAAAAGATAGTATAGTAATTATATTTTAATATTATATTAATTAATAAATTAATTTTGTAATTAGATAATAATTTTAATAAAAATATACTATAAATTATTTTTTAATTTTAAAAAATAGTTATATGAATATATGGTCCTTGAAAAGGACGGAAGAAAAAACAGTATTAGTCACCGAATAGATGGAACCAAAGAGTTGAAACAATAGCTGCTACTGCTGTATTAAGGTAACCCACAAAAGTAAGTGTAATTCACTTAATCACATATTTCCCATGCAGTCAGTCATTTCAATGTTCTCCAAAGATTTGATTCCTCTACTTCTGTTGCATAATGTATCTGGACTTTTGAGATTCACTTTTTATCAAAGTTATCAATTTTATTGCCAACCCCATTTTGGAATTTTTTTATTAGTTACTATCCCGTTTTAAACTGTTTTGAATTATAATCAAGTAGCATATTAGAAAGTAACAAGCAATATAAATACTTAACTTTTATTATTGTAGAATTATAATAATGAAATATAAAGTATAAAATAATATCTTATAGCCAACAAAGCTATGAAAATCAAATTATATAAATTGTAAATTATTATTATTAGATAATATAGATTAAAAATATTTTAATAAATTAGTAAAAAATATATATAAGTAAACTGTAAAGCAAAGATAAAATAATAAATAGAGATAAAAACTGATTAGTGGTTTTTAAATATTTGATTTTGAAATTTTAGATTTCAATTTATTTTTATTGATAAAGAAAAAAAATATTATTAAATTGCTTAACTCAATATAGTTTTTTTTATATAAAATTACTTTATTTAAGTTTATTTCATTAATTTTGGCCGGAATAACTATTTTGATCAAATCTTGACCGTTTCTATCCGAAATGATCAAAATTTTAACCAATATGAAACAAAAAATATTTTATTCAATCTTTTTTAATAAAATAAGATATTCTAGCCAAAAGATAACGGAATCAATTAATAGCTTTACTTTTGATAATCATTACGATAAGAATCAATAAATTCTTACCATGTTATGTACCTCAAGACATACTTTTGCCATTAACACTCCTCTTTGCAAATAGATCAATGGAAGCAACTAATTTATGCATGAAATTAACTAGATTCTTTTCTTTTATATAAATATATGTATACCTATTTGCCCAATTTAAATATTTTCCTTTAGGTGTCCATAAGAAAATTGTGTTCAGGGATGGATGCTTATTCGTCGCTAATTTGCATCGCAATAGCAATAGTTTATCAATGGATTGGAGAGGGGGTAATTTACTCGAGGGTTAGCGACATAGCCATCCCTACCTAAATTTGACTTGAATTGTTGGCTTTTCTTTTTGCGATAACTTAGAGACGACATGATGACGGCTGAAGTTGGCACATATAAACATCGTTGCATTTTTCATATTTTTTTAGTAATTAATAATTTCTTATAAAAAGTTGAAATTAGTAACTTCTATTTTGATGATCGTTGTATATAGGCACTTATGCCAAGGTTTTAGATTTTAATAGATTTAATATAGATAAAGAGTTCTAGGGGAATATTATCATTTTTATCTAGTTTTTTTTGTCAACGAATATTTCTATAGACTTTCAAACTATATTATATTAACATATTATTATTATTTTTTATTAGTTAGTGTATAATTACTCATACACTTGAGATAATTAATTTCTTCTTATTTTTTAAGTATTAATAAATTTTAAAGTCATTCATTTATCTAAATTTTAGAGGTTGACTTTTCATATTAGACTTGTGCTTTAGTATATATAGCGGGCTCTAACTAAGTCTTAAATTGTGTCTATAAATTTACAGAAAATTTTAGATCCATAGTTCATTGTTGTAAAATCAAAAGGATTTAGGGGCAAATGCCATTGATTCTGTGCAGCACCCACCAACCTGGAAGAAAAATACCTACCCATTTATCATCTGTTTCCTCTTGCCTTCCTCAGTTCCTAAAAGTAAAATCCCAAGATCCAACATATGCCACTCATATTCAAAACTTTATATACATGTCTCGGACCATCTTTCCACAAAACTTCATATCCTTTTAAGCTCTCTCAACGCCACCCAAATCCCCTTCGTAGGCAATCACAAATATAGAGCTAAGAAACCATGGTTTTCACTTCTCAAAATGAGCTTCCGTTTAATGAGAATGACTCACAAGACATGGTAATTTACCAAATGATAAACGAGGGCGCCACTGCCCCCAATAATTCAAACATGCCACCAAGAAGCCAAATTAATTCATCACACATGTTTCCACCGGCCAAGGTCATAGCCAAGAAGCATTACAGGGGTGTGAGACGGCGGCCGTGGGGCAAATACGCTGCTGAAATTCGCGACTCGGCACGACATGGTGCCCGTGTATGGCTAGGGACGTTCGAGACAGCTGAAGAGGCTGCCTTGGCTTATGATAGAGCTGCTTTCAGAATGCGTGGTGCTAAGGCACTCCTCAATTTCCCGGCTGAAGTTGTAGCAGCTACGAGTGCAGGGTTCAAGCCTAATTTGAACTTGTCAACAACATTAAGTAGAAATAACTTTGAATCAAGTGGCAGCAGCTCTAGCTCAGTATCTGTAAGTACATCACAATCGGAAACAGAGAGCAGTACAACTGGGATCGGATTACTTGGATAAGTTGCTTAGAGTTCGTTGATTTGTTTGGGATTGGCTGTTATTGCCTACACATGCAACATTAAAATCCCATGTTGTATTTCCAAATGTGCCTGAATCTTTAATTTGCTGGTCTTTGTTACTTTTGCTTAATTTTGATTTCTAAGTGTGAATACATTGATAAGAGGTTAGTTACTGATAATAAGAAAAGTGGAGAAAGAAAACCTTCCTAGTTGTTCTTTATTAATTTAGAATTACGATTTAATTAGGTTGAATTAAATTCATGAAACAAAATCTAACGTAGAAATACAACACGGTTATAAAGAGTGATGTTTTCGATGAAGAGTATGCATGTAAATTGATGATAGAGCTATAAATTCTTATATGCAAATATAATTATTTTTTTGTTTAATAATTTAGAATATATTGAATAACACTTTTAAAAGTAAAAAAATAAAATATTATTTCAAGAGTTTTAACACAGTTAAATAATCAATGGTCGAACTTAATAATTTAATTAAATTAGAAAAAAAACATTTACTATTACATCTATATACTATATACTATTGAACTGTAATTTTTTTTTTTGTTTATCTCATTCAAAAATTATATTTTTTTTATTACATGAGGAATTTTCTAGTTAAAAAAAAATAAAGAAAAAGTTGTTCAAACCTGATGGATTTGGGTGCTTTAATATATAGAAATAATATTGAAATCAACATCATGCATCAATTGGATCATTCAAATGAAGAACTAAGGAAAGAGAAAGAAAAGAAAAGTCAAGAAGACTGGGCCGCCCCTTAAAGAAAAAAAATAAATGCAATAACAGTTAATTCTATCCTCCAACAGAGTTTGTGATGAAATGATGTTTAAATGAACAACGTTGTAGATTGTCAATTGATATCTGCTGTGGTCTCCTCATGTTATTAATATTCCAATACATAACTTGTCAAATGACGCAGGAATGGATGTATTATAAATTGACGTGTATGAATACCCATCCCGTGTCTTGAATTGAATTGTTGGGATTAAAAATTGACCAAAAAGGGATGCAGTGATCAAATCAAACAGAAACAAATAAGGTTACCAAATTGGAATCGCATATTCATTCATCAATTACTAATTTCCTAGAAATTCCCCCACCTTCAAACAGTAAACAGTTGGCGTGCACCAATGCAAGCACTGTATGTATATAGTGGTTCTCTCCCCAAGTGAAAAGATAATAATTAATTAATTAATTAATGGGGTCAGGTAATAGTCGCATTAGCTGTCATTAGGATGTTTGCTTGTTAATCCACGGGGATTTCGTGTAGAATCCATATGCTTGTACAAATTAATCAATTAATCATTCATGTTTCACATCTTCTAGATGCAAGGAAATTTATCTCATTCTTATTATAACATTTATTAAATAGATAATTACAAAAACTTCACGAGCTTTACTTTATTTTTTAGTGTTGTTTCCCGTTTTCTCCCCCGTGTTTATATATTGTTTTACAAAATTTTATTGGTCATTTATTAGGTCAAAATACAAAATTCATTGAAAATCCGATGTTTTATTTCTGTTGATAATTAAAGACAGTTTACATTATAAAACCATTTTACTATATAAAATAAAAAAATAAAGAATCAATCAACATAATAACATATATAATGTGTTAAAATATAAGGTATATATATATATATATATATATTCTAACAATTGATATTATCAATAACTGTTTAAATGAAACATAACAGTACATATTTAAAAAAATATAAAATGGAAAATAAATTTCGATGTTTTTTATAATTTCCTCTTTATGAGAATGTCAATTTTAGACTGCAAATTGAATAAATAAATTTCAGAAGAGATTATCGATTTTAGATTACAAATCAAAGAGATAAATTTATATTGTCCCACCTCAATTTTTGACTTTATTCAATAAGAAAAGAACTCTTAATTAATACCATTGATTTGAATTAAATAAATTCTGGAAATATTTTTCTAAAAAGGTACTATTGATATATATATATGGCTTTTTCTATTCATAACAACTTTTCTATGAATTTTAAGTTATTTATTTAAATTATAGTGATATATGAGAATAAAACTATTAAAAAATAATAATTGCAATAGTATTAAAGAAGTGCATTAACTATTCTAGAAAAATATATATTAATTAGTGTTAAAAGTGTTATAATATTATACTTAACTATTTAATTACTTTAAATTATTCCTCACCCTATCATCATAAGAATTATTCTAAAATTTTTAATCCACTTTTTAGAATTATAAGTTTAATCTAATTTTTGTAAAATATTTCTATAATTTTTTTCTTATTTATTTAAGTATTTCAAAGTATTTTCCCTATTCTCTTTTATAAGAATTATATTAAGATTTTTAATATATTTTATAATTTAATTTTTACATATTTTTTTCGATTTCATAAAAAAAACTATAGTTTCATATTTCAATGTAAAGATTTGTATATCTATCTAAATAATTTATGATTAATAAACCACTAAATCTATGTTAATTTATAATTCACATAAATACTTTATGGCTAAATACATAAATAGATCTTGAATTTGTTTCATTTTCATAATTGCCCTTTCGAACTAAATTTTGATTATGGAATTCTCAATTTTACAGGTTGTTATTTTTAACCTCTCTACTAACGATAGTAATAAAAAATTAATATGCTCATAACGATGTTACTTATAATATGCAAAATACATAATTAAACTATTGAATTTGTCTTATTTTCGTAATTAGCTTCTTAAACTTTGATTCAATTGTCCATAACGATGTTACTTACAGTTTATGTTATATTTAAATCTTTCACAAACATAAGTTAAGCGCTTTGGATTAAGGTCTTGTGAAAGATATATTCCATTAATTCTAATATATTGTTTATTGTACATTAAAATTATTTTATTAATTTAATAAATAAAAGAAAAAATATATTTTCCAAATGACTAAAATAAACTGTTGTAATTCTTCAACTTTTCTGTGATCAAGTTATTCCTTTTATTCTCACAAGTTATGCCCACACCAGTAACTATAGCAATAAAATATTTAACATATATCAAAAAAAATAAAAAATTTTGTTTTACAATTAAAACTCATTGTTTTATTTTTTATTTACTTATTTTATATATTAAATATATTATTATTTTATTCGAACTTATGCATTTCTTGGATAGCGTAGAACACACGCCTTTAATGTATGTGATTGAAGGATTTAAAAATAACAACCAGTAAAGTTGAGAGATTCAATTGAATCAAAGTTGAATTTGAATGCCAATTGCAAAAATGAAACAAATTCAACGAGCCATTTATATATTTAAACGTTATTTTATATTTTAAATATATTATTATTTTATTCAAACTTACATGTTTTTAGATGATATAAAATATACGTCCATAAAATTTGTAATTAAATGATTTAAAATTAATAACCCGTAAAATTAATAAGTCCAATTGAATCAAAGTTGAAATCGTAAGATCAATTGTAGAAATAAGACAAATTTAAAGATCCATTTATGAATTTAATCATATTTTATACGTATAAAATGACTTCCTTCAAAAGAATAGGTACGGAAATATTTTATATTGTAATCGAATTCAACTTTCTCAAACCATTAAATATCGGTACTGTGTGATCTTAATAGAGATGATCACCCTGTTGTTTTCAAACAAATCTGCAGTCTCCATATATAAATTTATTCAAAACGTTGAACTTGACAAGCAATTTTAGAATATTTATTCCACACCACATGCTCTTCATCTAATTAACTAAAACAAAATTTTATTCGATTTTAATTTAAACATATATTCCTATTACGGATATTATTTTTATTTTCCTTTTCTTTTTTAGAATGCGATATATCACATTGGTTAAAAAGAATCAATATACAACTATCTCTTTATTTGTGCCTTCAGTTTAACACTATACAACAATGCCCAAAAAGATTGTATTAAAAAAATCATGTGAATTAGACTGTAATTATTAATTTATCGAGGTTGATCAATGCATGTATTCCTTTTTCTCTGTGTGTGGCTACCGACGTGAATGCTACTGGACACGACTTTAGGTGTCATCTGTGATAATAAGACACAGATATATACGTTCTGATGTACCCAAATGCCAAACTTTATTGCATTTCTTCACAGAACAGAATAAATTAGGTAACAATAATTGTATGAAACACGTTTTTTTTTTTAATTCTACAATAATTTCTTATCTTTAACTATATTTATAATTTATATAATATTAAAAATCAATTAATAAATCTTCTTAAAAAAATTTGTATTATTATAATCATAAAATTTTAAAATATTAAACTATTTCTAAGAAATATTTAAGAGTATTTCATTGATTATTATTTCTAGAATACTGTAGTAATTATAAGATATTAAAATATTTATTAAATTTAAATTTATAGTTAAAATAATAATAATATATATACAGCACGCAAGTAAATAATTAACTAATATTATTACTATTTTATCTGAAACACTTTTCGATGCTTGCATAGTAAAGGTGATATGAAGTTGGATTACTTGTTTCTTTGTTCATGGAGAAGGTGGAATTACTTGTTTCTTTTTTATACGGAAGCTGCAAAATGATTGGTTTATGAGTTATTATATAGATAAATATAATAATAATAATTAACTAAATATTTAAGAAAAAAAAATTTAGTAAATTAATAAAATTATTTAAAGATAATTATTTAGTTCATAATTATATCTAATAATTATATTTACTTTTCTTAAAAGAGCGTCTGAAAATATTTTATTCTAGTCAAATAAATAAACACTTTATATCTGTAAGTGGGTCACCAACAAAAGATAAATTTAATAAGATTTATAGTTTTGAAAATAAAAAATGCACTATAATTATAGTTGAAAAAGTAGTAAATTAATTGGATCCTTCTGCTTTTAATCTAACATTTAGTACTGCAATACTTAGCTACGATAATATCAATAAAAATATCTTACTTTTAGCGTTTCAAATTTACTAAATTATATAAATATATCTGTTAAAGCAGACTTAAGTATCATAATTAACTTTATAAAATATCAAATATTTCATGATTTATGAAAAGAAACAATCAATTACTTTATGAAGAAAGATTTAAGAAATTTTAATAGTAAATGAAAAAAGATAATTATATTTAAAGGATTTTTATTTATTGAATCAAAAGAATAATATGATATAAAATTTAATTTATATTATTATTTATAATTAAAACAATAACAGGATAAATGTTTATCAACTGGGCAGAACATGTTGTATTTTTTCCTCTTGGTTTCTAAAAGAAACATGTTAGTGTACTATCCAATAACACATAAATAAGTTGTGTTTGCAACCCATATGTATTAGTGATGAAAGAAAACCATTTCCCCTGACAAATTAATATAAACCTACAAATAAATCCGGACCACCACAGTTCATATATGGCTACTCCATATAATTAATTACTAGCAATTAATAATTAATGTGGAGAAACAAATAATATATATACCCTAGCTATATATCTTATGTCCTTTTCTGTTCAAAAGGAAGACAGCAAACTGTCCAAGTAATCACTACCCAGGTCCTGAAATTCTACTATATTGAAGTCATTCCCAAACGACGTCGAAGCTTCCACAGTCGCCAATGCAGGCTCGTCAACCATCGCGTCATCATTCTTCTCTAATTCCATATCAATTCCCATGGCCTTAGCAACTGTCTCAAGTGGGAAATTGAGATATGCCTTAGGTCCTCTAATTCTCAAAGCAGCTTTATCGTAAGCTAAAGCTGCTGCTTCTGCTGTATCAAAAGTCCCAAGCCAAACTCTTGCTCCTTTTCTCGACGAGTCTCTTATCTCTGCCGCGTATTTACCCCAAGGCCTTCTCCTTACTCCCCTGTAATGTCTTGTAGCCACTTTCTTGTTCTCTCCTTTTACACCATTAATCGGTTTGTTGAGGCTTCTGTTTTCTGATGATGGCATGTTTTCATTGCAAGAAAGTTTCGTATTGGTACTTGTGGGGATGTTTATTCCTGCTAGAAGTTCTTCCCAGGTTTCAGCTCCCATTGATATCCACCTACCTAGACTTGGCAGCCTCTCAAGCATCTCCGCTGTCCCATCTCTTCCATCGAGTTCCCATGTTTTGGAAACCTGATCTTGGTCACTCATGCTTGTTGGCTTGCCTCCTTCGCCTCCAATATAGCTCGCCCATACATTCTCTAGAAGATGATGATCACTTTGCATAGCCATGTTGTCGTTCTTTGGGTAACGCATGAAAAATCAGTGTAAATCAAGAGGGAAGATAGAGAACTGGTATCATAGATCATTTATAAAAGAATTTTGTAATACGTGCAGTGTAGGTGTAATCTGTTAACAGCTAAGCTAATATGCTTATCCTACTCCATACCAACGGAAATTCCAGTCGGAAACTTGTGCTTTAATCCATTTACTAGCTAAAGTCATGGGAGGATAATAGAATTCGAGCACTAAGAAAGAGGTGGATTTTGTATATTTCAAGGTTTCTCTGTTGACTTGTGTAGATGCTCTAATCATTTGTAAGGCTTAATTTATGTTTTGGTTGATGGTACTACCTCATATTTTATCAATCGGAAGACCTTCTGATAACTCATGAATCATTTGCATAAGAAAGAAAAGGAGGGAAAGGATTTGAAAGCTGGCTAAAGAATCTGCTTCGTCTTGTTTTGCTGTTTTAGAGGTGGTTTTTTCCATTATCCACATGCTTTAATTAGCAGTTAGCACTTTCTTTATGAATATATATACATATAATACATAGAAATGCTAACGCAAATTAAAACAAGACAATGCATAATAACAGAAAATATCCTTAATTATACACTGAAATAATACACCTTCAAAAGTGAATCATACATTCTTGTTTAATTTAGTTAATTAGAGTTGATAATGGTAGACGATTTTGGTACTTAAAAGATGGCCCATATGCGTCAAAACAATTCAGATTAGTAGGTAAAAACTGTATAATAAGACTTGATTCCTCTGTTGATTCTTGACAATAGCAAAATGTTTTCAAGTAGCTGAATTTTGAAGCATAAAGATTGTGTACTTTTGAAAAAGTAGGGGAGGAATAGAGGATAAAGAACTCCATACCTAGTTTTCTTGAGAAATACTTCTCGTTACAAAGGAAATTTTAAAATCTTTGTTCCCACTGGAACTTCTTGTTTTAAAACACAAAGGTTTCTTTGACATTCTTTATTTTACTTGTCACCAAAAGTCAAATGTCAGGGATCAAGCAATACTTTGAACACAGGGCACCGAAATCTTTATCAACAGTGACATTCAGTAACTAAGTCTAACATTTAAATAAAGTAAGTCATTGGGTGCATTAACACTAGAAAATGACGAAATTGTATCGACAAACTCTTAGATAGAGTAATATAACTTTATTTATTAATTATAATATTTTTATTGATTAAAATTTTAATCATAAACTATTATTAATAATAATAAATAATTGAACCGAAGCTCCCTAAAAGCGTGCAATTTACTTGTCAAATGAATATATCGAGGGAAAAGACAGAAAAGTGTACGATTGCAGAAAACTTCTACCATCACAGTGCTAACAATTTCAGTAAATATCTTGAGAGACACCAACCAATGTACGTAGTATCAAATTACTTCAAGCGCCACGTGTATATTGATTACGGGTCATTTCTTAATTATCTTGAGGCATAAGCATTGCCGCCTTGATAGATTAACAATATAATAATAGAGACACGGTTGGGTAATAGAAATTCAAATCCAAAAGGGAAGTAAGAGGGATTTCATGCCAATGCGGTGCTATCTTGATTCAATGCATTTGAGAGAGATGATTGAGACCTAATTTATTAATGCAATATGGGGAGGTGAATTTAGAACATAGAGCTGGCCACATCAACAGTGTTTTTTCCTTTTTTTTCTTTTCTTTTATTGATATTTTATAAGGTAGAGCTTAATCTAACTCTCTTTAATCTGTTGCTTCCCTTGATGTGGAAATATGACCTCTATGTATCAAGTTCCTCAAGGAGTGATGTGATGTCTCTCTTGTTCTGCCTTGACAATTAATTTTTTATTTTATCAATTTAAAAGAAAAAAAAAAAAGAAGAAAACAAAATGCAAGTTAAATTACAGGGCAAAGGGCGAAGGGTACCTTCTTTTTAGGAACCCTTTCTTAGGCCATATGGGCTTATTTGTTATATAGGTTTGTCCAAATATCTCCAGTTTCACACGTTATCTTAATTATTGGGCCCTATTTTGTTTGGCATGAAGAATCACAAGCCACAGACAACTGTCTGATGATGTCCCTTTATATTCTGTTCCCGAATCACACTGTATTCGTCGGTCCAAGGATTATACCATCAGAATTCTGACGTGTATTTTTTAAAATAATTTATATTAATTAATAATATTTTTTAATTTATATTTATTAAATATGTACTAAATATTTATTATTTGAATATTATTTATTTAAAAAAGATATTTATACTATGATATAAATATTTGTGGTATAATTTGAGCTTGATTCTTTTCTTATTTACTAATTATAATGATGATTTACGTCATATTTATAAGATATATTTATCCATTTGAATTATATTTATTAGTAATAAATATTCACTAATAAATTAATAAATATCATACCTATAAATGATAAATACTTACATAAATCACAAAAATATTTTAATAGGTATTACAAAAATAATGAATATAATTTTTATAAAAAAATTAATATCATTTTCATATAAAAGTATATTATATAATTATACAAGGAACATATGTAAAATTGTAACTACTGAATTGATAATAATAAATTAATAGACACTGCAGCAATTAGATAGGTTTATCGCTGAAAAAGTCTCATTAGAATCCCTTTATGTATGGCAACTCAGAGACATTTCTTAAAAAGACAGAAATCTCATCTTCATATATTTCATCTTCATCCCTCTCCTCTATTCAAATTAAGTAAGGTAAGATAGATTTTATTTTATCCATGAGTAAAGTAAGAAAGTTCAAATTTAAGTCAAGCAATATGGGGAAACACTTTAAGTAGATTCCTCCGAAACTTAGACGGCATGTATCCTAGTAGGAAGTTGGAAGAATGAAGCGCTGGAATGGCACACTTTCTTTCACTGGGTTGATCATTTGCTCCAATAAAACTGGATCGCTGAAATTCTTAAATTTTTTTTAAATGTATAAGAAATTAGTTTCATTTATTAATATTATAATTTCTTAGCATATGACGATCTCTTAAACATTATATTATATTATTTTTAATAAATAATGTATTTCATCATTTTTTAAAAATATATCAATCTTTTATGTAAAACACGACTAACTGAAAAGATTAAAAAAATATATTAATAATTATATTAATTGAGTAAATTATATATATATATTAAATTTTGAAATATAATTTTTTTTATTTATTATGGTGTCCTAGGCCATAATACACGGTGGTCTCGGGACGATGGCATAAATTGCCGTCTGATGATGATATATTTTTTTTTGAAGAAACGTATGATGATGATTATTAGTTAAGATGATCTGGTTATTAAACATCCAGTGAGGAATGTTTAAACTTTAAAGAGAGGGAAAGATAGCTATCCGGATATTCGACAGTGTTGGTATAATTTTATGGTTAGAGTTATACCAACTGTGGTTCCATCATACGCTCTATGTCCTCCCAACTCTTTGGAACGTTTGCTGTCTCTTAATATTGCTGTTAATATTTAATCAGTAATAATAGACAATGAAAAAATTAACTTACAAACTTACCACTCGGGTCTCAACTTATAAAGTAACAGTTATTTGTTCAATAAAACTAGAGTTTGATTTATTATTTGGTTGCTCTATGTAGGGCAGTACGGCCATTTGCTGTGCTTAATCATCAATTTAGATGGTTGAGTTTGTTTAAAAATATTGTTTGGTTGGGAGTTAGGAAATCACGGCTCACGGCAATTAAATTATCAGGGTAGAAAATTAATTGTCGTGTGTTGGGGGGGGGGCAGTAATTCAGCATAGGGGCACGAGTGCTCCCTTAAGCAGTCACATTTCGTGGCCAGTTGGCTCACCAGAAGAAAATTAAATGATGTCACGCAACAGTTGTACTGGGCACAACATCTGTCTGTAATATCATAAGCCGAGAGTTACCTGTAACTAAGAATCAACCATGGCAACAAGTGAGGGCAGAGAGATATGTAAGGTCTTAACTCATGATTATGCATATATTTCGCAAGTTAGCATACCCTTCTAATCAAACAACTGTAAAAGTATGTGCTTATTAAAATTTTATCTACGGGCCATACTAGCGTAGTGATGAACATTCTTTTAATTGACTGCCCTAAAGTGGAAGTTTAATGAAATTTCATCCCATGAAGGCAAAGTTTTATCATATAAAAAGGACCATAGAAATATTTTCTTTAAATTATAAAATAAGAAAAAAAGTCTCATTAAACCGCTGCTCTAAAGGAGGGTGTTACATATGGAGCTACACATAATGATCTCTTGCTGTCCTTAACTTTCTACATATAATCACCCCTAGTCTTGCAGATTTGAGAGAAATAATTGAACACTAAGGGTGCCGAAATGATTGTGAATACAACCTCATTTGCTGTTTTAGTTTCGGCCACAAAAACTTCATTTTATATACACACGACTTAAAATATCAGAGTCAGTGGTAAAAGGGAAAGAAATTAGATATTAAATTCAGTCATTTTAATGAGCAGATTATAATGATAGTTGGATATTTTGCAGCGTCTCTCTTATCTATAATTAGCTCACCAAAGCAGGCAACTATTTGCAATGTATTTGGACCCCAGTCGATACTTACAATGCTAGGCATTTATGGCTTAACTGTATTGTACATAGGGCCAACCAAGGGACATCAATCTGTCTTAGCGCATTTTTTAGTTCATCATTAATATACATATCTAGTTAACTACTATTTAAAATGAATAAATTATAACACGCCTTCTATATTTGTTTTCCTTCTCATTTTGTATATATAGAGGGATAATTTTTTTAAATATGACTTAGAAATTTATAACTTATTAAATTTCTCTAGAGTGATAATTTTTTTGTATTTAATTATTATTATTTTAATAATTATTAAATTTTAAATTTAAACAAAAATTATAATATTTAAATTTCTATTAAATTATAATATTTTCATAATTATAAATTTTATTTATATAAATATATAAGTATAAAAATATTCTTACAACAAGGGTATAAGTTAACCCACAAAAGAAATACGTAAAAAGGCACTTCTGAGACCACTTTCAATAGTTCATACCACAAGTTCACGGCTAGCATTTTCATTCTCAAATGCACACGTATAATAATAATAATAATAACAATCCATTTCTTACTTTATTTTAGGTAAAAAGACTCGGACGGAATATTGGTCCACAATTTCATGATGATTTCAAGTGCAGCTGGGTTTCTCACCACCAAGCTCCACTTCATTTTTTTATGACAAAGTAGGATGCCTTTTCTTTTTCTAAGAACTAAATATCACGAATTATAGATAAATATTAAAATGTTCTACTGCTCACATACTCTTTATATTTATCTAATTATCAATGGTACTGTGAAATTAAGACCTATAAAAAATTTAGCAATTAATTAAGTCTGCAATTTGTGAAATCATCTAAATAACTTTTACATCAGTTTCATGCAAGTAGGTTGTGTATTGAAGTTCTTTCTTTTTTCTTTGATCCTATTTCAAGTCCTTTTTAGTGTTAGATCTTCTGTATTTACACATTGTGTAATATTTTATTATTATAAAATAAATTAGTAAAAATATTATAATAGAATTTTCAAAATCTTATTCAGATAATAATTAAAAATATTCTAAAATATCCTACTTAATAAATTTTTTAATGTTTTATCGGATACAGTAAATATTAGATTATATAAAAATATTTGTCAAATTGACAGATTACTTATATTATTAAAATTTTATACAATTTGTTATTTTTCAGATTAGAGATCAATTGTATAATTAAAAATTTATTAATAACTAATATAATATAATTCATATATTCTTTTTAAGGATTAAAATTAATATAATTAATCATACAAAAATATATAAAAATATCTGTCATATATGTTTATGTATCAAAATCATAACAAATATTAAAAAATATATATATTTGAGGTTTTATATATAATATATATTTATATATAGAAGACAGATATACGTCTATTTTTTAAAATTATATAGTAATATTTTAAGAATTATTTTGATGTGTATATATTTTTTAATTTAGAACAGATTTTTGTTATTTTATATAATATTTTTTAATTATTCTAGATTTTTTTATAGGATAAGACTTTTTGATGCAGCAGGCAACGTGGCAGCAGCTTATAACGCTACTGAAACGCAGCATAAACCCAATAAATCTGGCTTTTCCACGTTGTGCGCATGCTCCCAAGTCGCAAGTCGCAACTAGCTGGGCTACTCTGCCCAAATCCCCCATATACATTTTGGCCTTTTCTTCTTAATTTACAAAAGGAGACTACGCTTTAAAGTTAATTGAGCCATAATTCTGAAAAATAATAAACACCTCTAATATCAAAGTCCAAATGAAATCCGGAAAAACCCAATATATAGGAGCTCTATCTCATCTATGCATGCCTAGTGACATGCTAATATTATTCTGGTCTGCACTCATTCTTAATTTCTTATGGGAAGATAATAATTGTAAACCCAAAATTTCTACCCTAGATATATTTGGTGTTATAAAGTATAAATTAATCAAATAATTCTAGCATTTCATTGATGATTAATTGCAATTTCTTGTCTATAGCAAAAACAAAACAAGAAAAGAAACAAAACAGCGATAAAATAATTGTCTGCAAATCGTAAGGGAAAAAAAGAACAACAGAAGTGAAGGCTGCCACAGTAGAGCGTGAAAAACTACAAAAGGAACCAAAGTTGCACCGTTTTGGAGATTGCTTTTTTCACTTTCTAGGTTTTTGCTCCTGCTGCTGCTGGCCTGGGAGCAACAGAGGTTTTGTCCTTCTGTTCACCGTCTCTGCCTGTTCACACTATTGAAGTGGTTAAGAAGAGAAAGTTTCCAGACCTCAGCAAACTGAGCGGAGTCGGTAAGAATTTTGAAAGGGTTAAAAAGAAAAGAAAACAAATACAGAAGGGCAGTTCTGTCAATCAAATTTCTTCTGGTACGTGACCCACCTTATCATATTTAACAAAAATAAACAACCCAACCATATACACATACATTGGCCATTAGTCGTTGGTCACTATAAATTAATGGCGATTTCCTACTTTTTATTTCCAGTTCCTTTCAAAGCAAAGCAATTGCTGGCTACCAAGTTCACTCAACTACCATGGAAACATGTCACAAACACTTTCTTCTTCCGCTTCTTCTTCGTCTTCTGTTGCATGTTCTTGTGTATTTCTCAATCTTCAGTGCTGGAAATGGAGCTCTAGCACATCCAAGAAAGGCTTCAAATAACTCGGTCACTGCTATTCTAGTGTTTGGAGACTCCACGGTAGATCCAGGAAACAACAACTATGTTAAAACAATTTTTAAGGGTAATTTTCCACCTTACGGACAAGATTTTCCCGATCAAGTTCCAACTGGAAGATTCACTAATGGACGGCTCACCACTGATTTTATAGGTAAGTTTGACATTATATTTGTAGGTCCTTTCTTTCTGCTTTTTAATTATGTTAGTATACATGGTGTTACTGACATGCTGTTATGGCGCACAGCTTCATATGTTGGCGCCAAAGAGTATGTGCCTCCATATTTGGACCCAACTCTTAGCATTGAGGAGCTTATGACTGGAGTCAGTTTTGCCTCTGCAGGCACCGGATTTGATCCTCTCACGCCACAAATAAGCGTCTCTCTCTCTCTCTCTCTATACATTAATTCACGATCACTATTAACCATTATAACTAAATTAGCCATGCATCAAATAGCTTAATAGCTAACTACTGAGTGATAAATGACCTAACAGACACGAATTAATTAGGGATATAGATATAGCATATGATTACATAAAATTCATATTAATAGTACTCTTCTTTGGGTCAATACATGAATGTTAATCCTCCGAACTTCTGTAAATTAGTTAGTCATATATATATAAAACGAGAGATATGGTTAAAATTTTATGGATAATAAATCCTATTTTTATAAAAACCAAATATAACAATTAAATATATTTATTGAGTTAGAACAGGAAGCGACAAGTGAATGAATAAAAGCTACTGAAATGTGAAGTGGTGCTTGAGCGTGATAAAGGGCGAGCATTCTAGAAATGCACCGGTAAGTTTCAAACATTTTAATAATAAAAAGAAAACGAAACATAACTGAAGTGTCACTTTTAAATAACGGCCCTACTTCCAGTTACTGTAGGATTTTATTTTATTTTTTTTAAAAAAGAACTCGACCGGAAAAGAAAAAAGAAAAGTCGGCGACAAACACATGGTGAAACGAGAGAACTGATAGCTACATCCTATAAATGCCAATATTAACTTGCGCATATCATAACTAGATGGCACTTTTGTAGATTATCACTTTTTGGTTTGTTTGTTTTCATTATACTTAATTGCCATGTAGGCCAACTTCCACATATCATAATTAATTGTCATCCATTTTTCTTGATCTTTTTATACTTAATATTTAACAAGTTAATAGTTTTCATCAATTGAAAAATTTGTAAAACAACTCACTTTGCAAATTTAATAAGTTAATACTTATAATATTTAGTAATTTTTGAATTCAGCAAATATATAAATTATTGGAAAAGAAAAAAGATGTGCTGTCTAATTTTAGATAAGGATTTAGTTGAGTTGAACAATCTTTGAATTGGAACAGAATGTGATAGAGATCCCAAAGCAAGTGGAGTATCTAAAAGAGTACAGGATAAGGCTGGAATCTGCAATCGGAAAGCAAAGAACAGAAAATCATATAAAGAAAGCTTTATTTATAGTGAGTGCAGCAACAAATGACTTCGTTGTTAATTATTTTACTTTACCAATTCGACGAAAGACCTTCTCCGTTTCAGCTTACCAGCAGTTCATCTTGCATAAAAATTTACAGTTCATTCAGGTTTGTACCTGCACATATTCCTTTTCTTTTTTTACCTCTAATCTCTAAAATATTCTTCTAATTATTTTACATTTTTTAACTTTAACTCCTAAAATTTGTCTATTGATTATTTTTCTAATTAACGCTCCTGTAAAATTTTGATTTCACCACTGAACTAAATTTCTAAGTCCGTTTTATCCACGTGATGGATATTAATTAAGTACTAGTACAGGTGAATATTAATTGCTAAAAGCAAAGAGGGGCATTCCTGTGGACCACAGTGCCTCATATAATGAACCAATGTCTAATAATTCACAGTTAAAGTTTGTTGAATACGCAATTGTAGGATTTGATTAATGAAGGAGCAAGAAGAATATCAGTAACTGGACTACCGCCAATGGGCTGTTTGCCTGTTGTTATAACCCTATTCTCTCACGATGCCATTTTGGAACGTGGTTGCATTGAGTATTTTTCCTCTATTGGGAAACAATATAACCAGATGCTCCAAAATGAATTAAGTCTCATGCAAAGTCGATTATCAAATCTCGGTGTCAAGATTGGCATCTCTGATGCATATGGACCGCTCACCAACATGATCCAAGGTGCCGCAAGCCCTGGTAAGTACAGAAACATTACTGTTATTGTTTTCTAGGTTTACTATGTCAGAGTTAATAATACTTTTTTTTTTGTTCTCTTTTTTCTTTGTTGGGTTCACGTAAAGCATTTGATGTGGTGAATGCTGGGTGTTGTGGAACGGGTTACCTGGAAGCAGGAATTTTGTGCAATCCAAAATCACTAGTGTGCCCTGATACATCCAAGTATGTGTTTTGGGATTCAATACATCCAACTGAGACAACATACTACAACGTTTTTCTGGCTACACGTTCTACCATCGATTCTTTGATCAGAGATTCCTAAATGTTTGTTAATATTTGATTGGGATATATATATATATATATAATTCTCTTCTTTTTTTCCCTTTTTTTAATATTTTTTTTCTCTTGAAAAAGTTTTAATTATAGAATTATATACACTCAGTGAACTAGTGAAGTATCAAGTGTTTATAGAAACTGTGAAATCACTCGATTAATATGATTGTATTTTATTAATATTATTCTCTCTGGAATTTTATTTGGGTTGTGATCTTAATAAATTCTTTTCTCATTTTCATGGACTTGCCCGTCCGCTCGGACCAGTTTCGGATGCCATATCTGCAAGCTAGTTCTCAAATGGCAGATAAAGGCTTTGACCTCAAGCTTCTGAGGACGGCAAATTTACGTGTGTTCAATTGATTGCTCAATTAAATTTGGCTGAAATGCTCCGCTCCTTATCGAATTTGTACCACACATTGCAGGCCGATTCTCTGTTTGAGCTAGTTTGGCACATAACTCAACTTTTTAGTTTTTTGAAGGAAATTTTTAATTTTCTTTTTTGAAAATTACCTTTTAAAACTATGACCTTAAGAAGTTAGGAGATCCATATTTTTCCATAGTTGGTTGATGAAACATAAAAAAGAATTAAATTTAATTTCCAAAGGGCTATGCCAAATGAATTCCGGAAAAAACTAGCAATCATTGTTTTTGCCTTTTCAATTAGGGGGAGACTTTGTTTTGTTAATTGGTTTTGAAATGTATTGTGGAATGGATCTCAAATACTAACAATTGAAACTTAACTGGCTTGAAAAAGAAATAATACTAAGGACAACAGCTGCTTTTAGATACATCCTAACATATTTTTCTTTTTAAGGCTATGGAAAGCATCTATTATTAATAGATAGGTGAAACGTATAAAATAATTTAAAATTTATAATATATTATATTTTTATTATTTAAATATAAAATAATTAAAATATAATATTACTCATTAGATAATTAGATACAATATATTAAAAATAATAATTAATTTTCTAAAATCAGCGACGTCTGTAAAATAGTTTAGAACTTAAAAATGATGTTATAATTTTATTATCTAAATATAAAACATTCAAAATATAATATTTCTTATCAATTCGTTGAGGTAATCAATAACTTTTCAAGACTAAACTAATATCTTTCAAAATACAAGAAAAGTACTATATTGACAAAACTCGTAAAACACTGAATTTAGTAATATATTAATTATTATTAAACTGGTAAGAGTTTTATCTAATCTATATAAAAAAAAAAAAAAAAAAAAAGAGTACAAATTTAAGCACAATATTATTAAGAATAAGGATAATAAAAACATTATTTCAACTTGGTTCCGCACATACCCCAAAAATTTGATTAACTATATAAATTTAACCAGGTAAAAGGATGTTTGTTTTTTCTAGGGATAACAATTTAATAATTTTTAATATATATTTTTTAAAATAAAAAATATAGAATTAAAAATTGAAAAAAAAAACTTATTATTAAAATATACCGATTGATAAAAATTAATTATTTTTACTTTATTAGTCATCATTATATTTTTCATATTTAATAATATTGATTTAGAGCCTAATAACTTAAAACAAAATTGTGTAACTATTAAATCGATTTCATCATATAAATAATTTTTTATATCGTAATTTAATAGTCAAATAATAATTATAAATCATTAAAATTAAAACGCAAGTTATCGAATACAAACAATATAATTATGATGTTGATTATAGTAAAAATGATTGAATCCTTATGTATTAATATTCTTTAAATGATGAAATATTTTTTATCATAATTTATAGCTATATACTGTTTTATTTGAAAATTTATAAATTAAAATTATAAAATAGTGAAATCACGATATAGTTTTTGTATTTAGGCTCTCTTTTTATTGCTAAAAGCATGGGGCGTCTGATTCTAATTAAGGCTTGAAATCTAACTTTTCAAAACTTTATTTTTACCTTTATAGCATTTTTTAAAGAAATTCAGTTTGAGTTCCTTTTTTCCTAAAAAGGAGAATTTTTTTTTTGTTTTTATAATTTATTTCAAACTCTTATTTAGCCCTCTTAAACCAACTTGCGTCCACCCATAACCCTTTCATATTTTGGTCCCTTCAAATTTCAACTTAAGTCCATAGGTGTTTAATAAATCTTTAGCATTACAATTTTTTAGAGTTATCAACATGAATAGCAAAATTAGGCTTCGATTCAACGGATGTTAAAATAATCAGAACTAGTCATTTAATTGGTTAAATTTTTATTCTTATAAATTATTTGTGTTCTTATTATCTTAGTAATGTAAAATCATCAATATTCTTCTTTAAATACTATCGGATTTAACTTAGATATTGAATTATCACTTCAAACTGAAATTTGCTTTTAAAAGTAGAATTTGATAAGCAACGTGGATTGGGCTGGACTTAGACCTGTTCATGGGCCTGGGTACCCGCCCAGGCCCGCACTCTTCGGGCCGGGCTTGGATAATAATTTTTCTGTACAAGCCCGGCCCGGTCCGAACCCATAAAAAGCCAGAATTTTTGGAGCCGGGCTTGGGATTTCTATAAAAACCCAAGTCTGGCCCGGCCCGACGTTTAGTTTAATTAGAAGAAAAAAAATGTCATATCTAGCATTTGAACTTGTGATCTTTAACTTATAATTAAGTGCTACTTACCACTTAGCTACCTATTATTTTTGTTTATAATTTTATTGTTATTAATAATATATTTAAATAAAACTAAACTCAACCTCGACCCAAACCCGCACAGCCCGACCTGTATTTACAGGTTTAACAATTGGTCGGGCCAGGCCGGACTTTTTTAAAAAAATTCGGGCTCAGGCTTGGGCTCAGAGATATTAAAAAATTCCCGGGCTTGGGCGGGCTCGGGCTTGTTCAAAATAAAATCAAGCCCGGTTAGACCCAGCCCGAGCCCGCCCAGGCCCGGCCCATGAACAGGTCTAGCTGGACTAGACATTCAAATAGAAAAATAAAAAAATAAAAAATTGAGTTGAACCTGTTATAATATTATATTACAAATTGAATTGATTTTAATAGGAGTTGAGTGAACGATACTTTAAATGTTATAAATTATTTATTTTTTTCTAATTCTTTAGTGATGTAAAATTTTAATATACAATGGAAATAAAATTAAACTTAGCTACTCGACTCTTTAAGGGTCGCCATACAAGTCCTTTTAACTTTTTTTGTTATTTTTTTTCTTTTGGTGAAATCTTATTTAGCTATATATTTTAATTAAAATTTAGTATCTTTTATCAATTTATTCAATTTTTAATAAAATAAATTACACTTTTTATATAGAAGAGCATAAATTAGAAAAATAAATAAACAGTCATTTTTGAATTAGATTCAAAAAAATAATAACTATTTTTGCATAAATAAATAACAAACTTTAATAATAGCTATCATTACGGTCTAGGTGAATTCTAAAGTACTATAGTTTACAGTGACTTTTTAATATTTTTATATATTTATTGAATAAAAATTATAAAATTTTAAATTAATTTACATAAAAAAATTTATTTTTAAAAAATTTACATAAAAACATTTTAGTATGTGATTTAATATAAAAGTCACGTATTAAAATGTACTATATAAATTTGATCAAATTTTATAAATTCTTTTAGATAGATACATAAAAATAATAAAACAATTCGCTCACTGTCTAATAAACATATAAAATACATTACTTGCACCATTATGCAATAACAACAGCAATAAGTAATAAGCGTTGACAACACTGGGAACTACAATAATAACAATAATCCATTTTTATTTCTTTATATATTATATCCCCTCAAAAATCAATTCAATACCATGCCTTATCAATCAAATCTAATATTATCAAAATGATATATCACAACTTTTCTATTTCCAATTTATAGAAACAGAAAAAGAAACTATAAAAAAGATTTAATAAAAGATGTTACAAATTAAACAATAATTGAGCCATACAAGAGTGGATTCATTATTTGTGGCAAGAGGGCAGTAATACTCCTTCGTCTCATTGGCACTAGTAGTAGGGACAGAACTGAAGCCCGAAATTGGAATGGAAGCGCCAATTGTTGGAGGATTCTTCTTTTTCACTCAATTTTATTCTTTTTCTTATTAGTGGGACAGAGAATCAAGAGCAGGAGAATAATTGAAATCATTATATTTTCTTACTATGCTTCATTGACTCGCGCACAGAAAAATAAAGAGATCAAACGCATACATGGGCCGTTTGTGACCAAAATACAAGGTGGGAAAAGAAAGAAACAAAGGAATAATAACAAAAATCATTTTAATTTAATTAAAACATATCAACAACAGCAATGCAAAATTATGGATCCACACATCCATAAAGGTTACAACAAATCACTGGCATTTCCTGGCCAAAGAAATTAATGGCATCTGTTACTATATATCCTTATTGCAAGAGTGCTGCGTTAAGAGAATTGATAGCTTCATCAGCAATAATTTGGTACATTCTTTGAGTTGGGTGAACAGCATCCCAAAATGTATACTTCGATGCATCAGGGCATGTGCTCATTCCCCTGCATGAATCCCCATATTCTATTGTTCCTGTGCCGCAGCAGCCCTTCCCCGTCTCCACGAAACCGAATTTTCTGGGGCTGTGGATAGCATTTAGAATCATACCATAGCAATCAACAAATGCGTATTTAATCCCTAAGGTTTGCCTTAGAGTAACCAACTTCTGTTCTATCTTGGTATTGAATGAGGATGCCGCTTGGTTATAACTTTCCACACAACCTTTCTCATCCTTTAGTGTCTTCACAAGTGGCATGCATCCTAAAGGAGGGACTCCAACAACAATCAATCTCCTGGCTCCCAGTCTATGCATTTCCTGCAACCGAACAATTAAAATAGTTAGTGGTTTCGTCAATGAAAAAAATAAGAAGAACTCAAACTCATAGTAGGAAAGTAACTTGAGGTTAGTTTGATATTTATGGGCAAAATTATTTCACTGTACATTTTGACCTAACATCTTAAAGGCACATGTTTAAATAATTTTGAAGTAAAAGTTCAAATTGGCTACTAATCTTATTATTCGGGTTCAATTTAATCCATATTTTAGTCCAAATTCTTACATATTTAGTTCAAATTAGCCCTTTTGTGTTATATAAAAGTTAGAGTGAGTTATACACTCCCTAGAAAAAGAATGGGTACAGTGAAAAATAGAAAGATATTAATTTCTTATAATAATTTATTAAAATTAAAAAATACATATTAATATTTAAATAAAACACAATAAAAAAATAAATATTGCTAAAATGTTCTTACTATTTTTGTTTAATAATGACGGTATAATTACAGCAAGGGTGGTGTCGAAGGCGTTGGAGGTGTAAGCGTTTTTAACAAAATAATGGTGTTAATAACTATTTATTGTTTAATTATATTAATGGTACGATAATTATAAAATAATTTTTAAATAATATTATAAAATTTTTAATTATTTTTTATTTTCAAAAGAAAATAACTCTCACTCTCTCATTTTTTTTTAAATAGAGTTAATTTGAGATAAATATATAAAGATTTGAGCTAAAAAATCTATAAATTTAAAAAAGGATTAAACTAACCTATGTGACAAAATCAATGACCAAATTGAATTTTCTTTCAATAATTTTCCAAGACATATATATATATAAAATTTAGCTCCATTTGTTACATTTAACTATTCATATTTAAACTAGAGTGATATACATAATTATTCTATAATCATTATTGATCCACCTATAAAATGTGACATATCCAGAGTAGCTAGAGAAAATCTATCACTTTCTTTTTCTACAAATTGAAATGATCAATGTGATCATTATATAAAGACAAAATATAATTATTTAATTGTCATTATATAAGTTCTGATGTAATTAATGGTTACATAACAGTGTCTTTCTTTGCTATGGGAGAAAATAGTAACTCGGACCACTATAGACTATTAGACAAGTTTGTTCG